>NC_134689.1:245964594-246264594 GCF_050947455.1 Rhinoderma darwinii | reverse complement strand
TGACGTCAGAGCAATTGCTGGTGTCAGTTCTTACAAATGATAACATGCTACGTAGAGAGGCATAGGCTCCTGCTTATTTTCCATATTATTCTTTTCTTAGAGCTAAAGAGCCGTTTCACGCAAAAAAAAATTCAAACCTAGAATGAATGATCAGTTGTTTGTAAAGTCCATCAGGTCCTAGGCAATGACATTTCCATGAGTACGATTCTCGTAACCAGTGGTAAGACGGGTGTCAGACAAGGCTTGTCATTCCTTAACAACAATGCATTGTGTAAATGTCACTACAAGTGACACAATAACAATGACTTTTATGATGGTAAGATGCTTTACCATTGGTCTTTTCCTTCATTTAATCTAGCCAATTATTGTTATGACTATTTGGGAACTATAAAAAGGACTCCTATTACACCGCACTTCTTAAAAGGTTAAGAAGTAACATAATCATTTAAATTCTTGTTCCCCTATAATATAACTCCCCATTAAAGGCTATGTACTCCTTTGACATCGTGTTTATATATATATATATATATATATATATATATATATATATATATATATATATATATATATATATATATATTTTGTCATGTCCGTGGCTGCGGGGCATCAGCGCAACTCTCCCCATAGCAGCCACGAGTCGGCGAGCGCTGGCCCCAGTCTCCTTCCCAGGAGACGCCAGCACTCACTTCCACTCGCCTCAGCCGGATCCCGTAGGTACCCTGGATCCCGTAGGTCCAGCCCCCTGCTTCGATGCCTGAGCGTTGTTGTTTCCCTAGTTTGTCTATGCAATGGTCTCCTAGTGTGTTCCTTTTCCTGTTCCCTGCATTCCGTACTATCCTGGTCTATCACTGTGCTGAGCCAAAGTCGTGCCGTGCTATATACCACGCCTGACCTGCTTCACCTCGCCTGACGTCTACCTGCTGCCTAGTCCCAGCCGAGCCTGCCTTGCTACTGTCCAAGCTGTCACAGGTACCCTATACGAGCTATAGACATTGACCTGCGCCCTGTTGGCCAGCTGCCGTACCGTCAAGGCGGTACGGCCCAGTGGCTCCACAAACCCTACGTGACCGTACGCTCAGGCCATGGACCCCGCTGGTCGATTCAAGACCATGACGACGTCTCCAGAGATGTGACAGATATTCTAGACCTCCGGTCTCGACAGGACCAACTCCTGGCGTTGAACATTCTTGCACGTCGGCAGGAGGCACAAGCTGCCGTTCCTCATACTACACCTCTTGGCAGTGTTGACCCGCGTGTTTCTTTGCCACTTCCTGACCGCTATGATGGAGACGCAAGTACCTGTCGTGGATTTCTGAATCCGTGCCAGATCCACTTCAGCCTGTATAGTAGGACATTTTCGTCTGATGGCGCAAGGGTCGCTTTCATCATTTCTCTTTTCACCGGCAAGGCTCTTGCATGGGCGAACCCTATCTGGGAGAGACAAGGACCAGAGACCCGTGACTTCCAAGGCTTCCACTGGACTATTCGTATGGTGTTTGAGGAGCCTGGACGGGTCTCCTCTGCAGCGGCCTCTTTGATTAACCTATGCCAAGGGGACACCTCCGTGAGTGAGTGAGTACGCCATCCACTTCCGCACCCAGGCGGGAGAGCTGTTGTGGAACAATGAGGCCCTGGTGGCTACATTCTGGCATGGACTGGCTCCTAAAATTAAGGACGAACTTGCTGCTCGAGATCTGCCGCCTACCCTGGATGACCTCATCCTTCTGTCCGCCTGGATATACGGATCCGAGAACGCCTCCAAGAGGTTCATCGGGAGGGAGGCCTTCCTAATCTGGCTCCTACTTTGCAGCAACCCCTGCAGTCCTCAGATGTTGCTCCTCCTAAAGGAGTCTGTGATTATGGACCAGTGTAAGCTATTCACCCAGGAGAGATAACGCAGACGCACTTCTGGACTCTGTCTATATTGCAGCCTCGGTGGCCATCTTGTGCGCCTGTGTCCCCAAAGATCCCAAAGCTTAGGGTTGCTAGGAGTGACAGCCTTCGGTAAAAAAGGACTTCCGTCTAAATTGTCCATACCTGTGACCATAGTGTCCGGCGAGAGAACGCATCAGGTCTCTGCGTATCTGGACTCTGGATCTGCTGCTAATTTCATCTGTAGAGACCTGGTGGACCTTCTTCAATTACCCACCACCCCTCTGGAGTGCCCGTTGACAGTTGCTTCAGTAAATGGACTACCTCTGCCATACCCAGTTATAGCTGTGACCAAGCCGCTGAGGCTCCAAGTAAGGGCCCTTCACTCCGAACTTCTGCCGTTCTATGTCCTATCCAAAGCTTTTAACCCTGTATTGCTGGGCCTGCCTTGGCTCCGACTGCATGTCCTGGACTGGAATTCTGGAGAGGTTCCCCAGTGGGGCCCTGAGTGTCAAAGCCGTTGCCTGGTGCAGATTCGTTCGGTTCAGCCTTCTCTGCCTTGGTCATTGGCATTGTCGGGTCATTATGCTGTATTTTTAGACGTCTTCAGCAAGAGGGAGGCGGAGACATTGCCTCCACACCGGACATATGACTGCCCTATCGAATTTGCTCCCAGGTTCCGCGGACCCATCGAGATCCTACAGCAGATCAACCCTGTCACCTACAAGCTTTGGCTGCCTTCTACCCTCAAGATCCCCAACTCCTTCCATGTCTCCCTCCTGAAGCCGGTGGTTCTGAACCGCTATACCAAAACTCCTAGCCCTGCGTTTGCCTCCAGCAGTCCTTCGGACACCTTTGAGGTTAAGGAGATCATGGACACCAAAAAAGTGAGAGGAAAGACTTTTTATTTGGTGGATTGGAGGGGGTTTGGTCCCAAAGAGAGGTCCTGGGAGCCAGAGGAGAACCTCAATGCTCCTACTCTTCTGAAAAAGTTTCACTCTCGCTCTGGTCCCAGGAAGAGGGGGCGTAAGAGGGAGGATACTGTAATGTCCATGACTGCGGGCCATCAGCGCCACTTTCCCCATGACAGCCGCAGCCACGAGTCGGCGAGCGCTGCCCCCAGTCTCCTTCCCCCAGGAGACGCCAGCACTCGCTTCCACTCACTTCAGCTGGATTCCGTAGGGTGTGCACTCACGCTCGTGCCCGCTCTTAAAGGGGCAGCGCGGGCACCGGACTTTGATGAAGCATCAGGCGGTGAGTACCCTGGACTATAAGGGCATGCCCACACGTGGCGGTTTTCCTCCGCAGCTGTCCGCATCAATGCCGCACAGAATCTGCGTTGCAGATTCTGTGGCGGATCTGCCCAAAATGTGCAGTAAATTGATGCGGATTAGCTGCTGCGTACTGCGGTAAAAGTGCTTCCCTTCTCTCTATCAGTGCAGGATAGAGAGAAGGGACAGCACTTTCCCTAGTGAAAGTAAACGAATTTCATACTTACCGGCCGTTGTCTTGGTGACGCGTCCCTCTTTCGGCACACAGCCCGACCTCCCTGGATGACGCGGCAGTCCATGTGACCGCTGCAGCCTGTGATTGGCTGCAGCCGGCACTGAGACTGAAACGTCATCCTGGGAAGCCGGACTGGAGACAGAAGCAGGGAGTTCTCGGTAAGTATGAACTTCTATTTTTTTTACAGGTTGCTGTATATTGGGATCGGTAGTCACTGTCCAGGGTGCAGAAACAGTTACTGCCGATCGCTTAACTCTTTCAGCACCCTGGACAGTGACTATTTACTGACGTCTCCTAGCAACGCTCCCGTAATTACGGGAGCCCCATTGTCTTCCTCAGTCTGGCTGTAGACCTAGAAATACATAGGTCCAGCCAGAATTAAGAAATGTCATGTCAAAAAAGCAAGACGCATCCGCAGCACACATAACATGTGCATGACAGCTGCGGACTTCAGTGCGGAATTTAGAATCTCCATTGAAGTCAATGGAGAACTTCCGCAACCAGTCCGCCACTGGTCCGCAACATCCATTGTATGCTGCGGACACCAAATTCCGCACCGCAGCCTTTGCTCCGCAGCGGAATTTTCAGCCTCGTCTAAACGAAGCCTACTAAAAAGAAGTGGAAGGCAATGGAGAAACGGCTTTGCCCTAAGAGGGGTCCAGCCCCCTGCTTCGATGCCTGAGCGTTGTTGTGGTTTCCCTAGTTTGTCTATGCAGTGGTCTCCTAGTGTGTTCCTTTTCCCTGCATTCTGTACTATCCTGGTCGAGTACTGTGCTGAGCCAGAGTCGTGCCGTGCTGTATACCACGCCTGACCTGCCTCACCTCGCCTGACGTCTACCTGCTGCCTACTCCCAGCCGAGCCTGCCTTGCTACTGTATGAGCTGCCACAGATACCCTATACGAACTATAGATATTGACCTGCGCCCTGTTGGCCAGCTGCCATACCGCCAAGGCGGTACGGGCCAGCGGGTCCACAAACCCTACGTGACACACATATATATATATATATATATATATATATATATATATATATATATATATATATAATTGTGTATCAGTGTGATTGCTGCAACTTCCTAAACACGTTTTATTAAAAAATCTTTTTACTTTTTAAGACACAGCTGCTTTGTATCCTGTATACAGGGCAGCTGTATCTTGCGCCAAAACCTGTATCTGTCAGGTGGGCGGCACTAATGGGTTCAGTGTCAGTAGGTCCTGCATTTTTCGGACACGCAGGATCCACCTGTTATCTATCACATCTAAGTTCATAACTTAGATGTGATTGATTAAAGGTGGATCCTGCGTGTCATAGACTTGCAGGACCCCCTGACACTGAACCCGTGACCTGATGGTCTATTTAGGATACAAAGTATCTGTATAAAAAGATTTTCTAATAAAATGTATTTAGGAAGTTGCACTAATCAGAAAAAAACTGTCAAAGTTGTACATAGCCTTTAAATTGTTGTTTTCTTCCTTGCAGTTGCTATGTCAGTTGTGTCAATGTTATGTCTGTATGAAGTTCTGTTGTATGGATTCATATATGGCATGTTTTATAATTGATCAGATTCTCACTACTATTCCCTCAATTGTAAGGTTCCCATGCTGTGGGAAGGCATATCCATGTGATGGTTGCCATGATGAAGCTGAAAACCATGAAATGGAGCTTGCTTCACGCATGTTATGTGGTTTTTGTGCTAAGGAACAGGTGAGGCTTTGCTATTTTTTGCAGCCTGTAGTTTTGATTGAGTTTTAGTATTTATCTTTTGTTAACCTATACTGATGTATTAGCGAACTGCATAGATAGTAATTCATTAACCATAATTCCGAACATGTATATCATCAACAGGAGGTAATTCCCGCATGATGGCATACATGTACATCATAGATGCTGACAAAGGAAGGGGGCCTCCTTTGTCATGTCTCAGGTCTGTTCAGGGACAATGAACGTTAGGGAATAATTTATGTATACCCTAGCCAATGACTGCATTTTAAATGCACAGGCAATAATGTAATGTTCTATGCATTGTGTAAAAGTGTTAATGGGACTAAAAAACAAAAATAAACTTTGATTATATAAAAAAAAGGAAAAATAATTATAACACTTTTTAATAAATATATATATTAAAAACAAATCAATATTTGGTAACCCCCTATACCAGTAATCAACCATACAATAAAATTATGCCATCTTTATTGAACAAACAAAAAAAAAATAACATTAGAAACAAATTGGCGGAATGGTTTTTTTATTATGCATTCCACTATTATAAAAAATTTATATAAATTAAATGATACCATAGATGTACCTTAGAATTATGCTTAAAAAGTCATTGTCAGATAGATGCGGGTCCCACCTCTGGGACCCGCACCTATCTCTAGATCGGGGGCCCCTAAACCCCGTTCTAGCTTCTTGTGCTCCGGCTGCCTCCCGGCCACTTCCTGACTATATGGTCGGGAGTTATGGAAACAGCGTAACTCACTGGGCTACTCTGTTTCCGTAACTCCCATAGTAGTGAATCCAGTAATAATATGCTGTAAAAAAAATAGGAAAACGGAATGGCCCTCCTCTTCTTCGAAAAATTAAAGGCCAATCTTCAGATGATAGGTAGAAGTGAGAAGTATGTAAAATTAACTTTTATACACATAAAGAACAAATCAACTGTACATACAATCTGCATGGATCTGCACAATATTTGCTAAACAGTTTCACAATATTTGGCAGCCTTAGGCTCTGTTGACATCAAGTTTGAGTTCTACGTTTGGCGTACACAGAAAAGTCTATCCATGGGTTCTCCATCGGGTTGGTATAATTATTTTTATTTTTTTTGCTGTATAGAATGCGTAGTTTACTATGCTTTTATATGCAGAAGCATCCCACAAAAAAAGTATGCCGTGTTGTATACTTTTTTTTTTCTTAACTTATGAGCCTATAGGCATTGTATGCCACTGTATGCCTATACAGTGCTACATGTCAGAGGTATATGACAGCAATACTCCCGATACATCTGATGGAAAGCCCAGAAGTGATGTGAACAGGGCCTTATGTTGGCTATACATATGACATCTCTTTAGATTGTAAACTTCCCCTGACTCCCCTATAGCATCCACACTCGGACTGTCTAAGCGTGCATGTTTTGTTTTTTTTTTAAACTCGTTTCATTGAACACAAAGCTTGCACATGAGTATACACATTACACATTATATGACATTGTACAAAAAGGAAAAGGAAGAAAATTCCCAATATTCAAAGAATTATATATAGAAATACAACAGTAATTATTACATTACACGAAAACCCTCTTCCCGGCCCCCCCCCCCTACACACCCATCATTAAATCATATGAGACAAGAACTCTTCACAAATTGCTTATCCACATGTAAGTACATAATCAGTGATAGAAGAACACATGGAATGCAATGAACTTAGGGCCTGTTCACATCACCGTTCGCTTTCCGTTCCGGGGTTCCGTCTGAGGTTTCCGTCGGGTGAACCCCGCAACGGAAAGTGAAACCACAGCTTCCGTTTCAGTCACCATTGATCTCAATGGTGACCGAAACATCGCTAATGGTTTCCGTTCGTCACCATTCCGGCAGGTTTGCGGTTTTCCGACAGAATCAATAGCAGAGTCGACTCCGCTATTGATTCCGTCGGAAAACCGGAAACCTGACGGAATGGTGACGAACGGAAACCATTAGCGATGTTTCCGTCACCATTGAGATCAATGGTGACTGAAACGGAAGCTGTGGTTTCACTTTCCGTTGCGGGGTTCACCCGACGGAAACCCCCGACGGAATCCCGGAACGGAAAGCGAACGGTGATGTGAACAGGCCCTAAGGGTCAAAGGTGAGGAAATCCACAGGCCCCAGATCTTTTCAAACTTCCATACACATTTTCTATTCCGATATACAACCTTTTCATAGGGTATGATATTATTAACTAAAGATTTCCATTGTTTCAAAGAAGGAGGCCTATCCGCCATCCAACATATAGCAACTGCTTTCCTTGCCAGAAACAAGAACTTTCTCAAAAATATTCTGTCATAAGGAGACCAGCGTTCCTCTGGCAAAAGTCCCAGCAAGCAAACCGCCGGAGTAACTGGTATCTCAGACGAGACAATCCGACTCAGCATTGACGCAACCTCCCCCCAGAAGTAACCAATACAGGAACAATCCCACATAAGATGCAGAAAGTTAGCATCCGGTGCATGACACCTATGACACTTAGTATGTGGCAGACGACCCATCATGTTGAGCTTAATTGGAGTAAGATAACACTGATGAGTAATAAACAATTGAGTCAATCTATTATTAACTGAAGGGGAAACATAGATATGGGGCTCCAAAGCTTCCGCCCATTCCTCTCTGGATATAGACGGAATGGCCACCAGGCAAGCTGCTTCAGCCAAAAGCATTTGGGACTTCACCTTAGCATTCAACAGGTATGTATACAACGCTGAAATAATACCCTTGGGTCCCTGTGTCCGCAAAATCCCAATCAAAGGAAATTTGGACAGAATAGGTCCACCCCCCCCCCCCCCCCCCCCGAAACAGAGAGGCCAGTGCATGCCGAAATTGCAAATATCGATAGAAATGCATCCTATCTATAACAAATTGCTCCTGCATTTGCGTAAACGACAAGAGAATCCTATCTCTATATATGTCATGCTAAGTAAGTACACTATAGGATTTCCAAACCTCCGCCCCCTCCAATTGCTGCAACTGTGAGAACATAGGGTTATCCCAGAGAGGGGTCTCCTCAGGTGGATCTATGATTTTATCCAGTTCTTTAGCCACCTTCCACACCTGACATGCCAATTTATGCAATAGCAACAATCTCACCCTAAACAATAATGGTTGTTCCAGAATTGACCACATATCTCGAGATTCCACCACCTCTCCCAAGATGTATTCAGAAAAAGGTAAGAATTTCGTTACAGACACCCATGTAGCCAGATATCTCAATTGGCCCCCCAAAAAATACAGATAAAAATCGGGTAACGCCAAACCCCCCTCAGCTTTGGGACACTGCAAAATTGTTAAAGGGGTATTCCGGAACTAAAAAATTACATTTATTTAAATAAAACAATGAAAATGATATAACTTTACAATGTACTTACGTTTCATCAGATGGCTGTAGCGTCGTATATATCCTCCTCCGTCACCGCCCCCTTAGTGAAGCAAAATCTGCACTTCCTGTGCAGACCCGTCCATTTAGTCTTCTGCCTTGCTTCCGGTTTCCGGCTTTCACACTGTACGGTTACGTCACAAATGACGTAACCGTACCACGTGCTTCTTTATCTCAGAGCATGCGTGGTTAACACACTCCACCGCGCATGCTCTGTGAAATTATAACCCCTTATAAATTACCGACGGAATACGAAGTTGCGGGAATAACGTCCGTTTCGGCCGTCTTCCCGACAGGTGCAGGAGCTGTGACAGCTGCTGTCTCGTACAGCAGCTGCCGCAGCTCCTACAGCGGGGACCGATCGCTGTGTCCCCGCTGTCTAACCCCTTAAAAGCCGCGTTCAATAGAGATCGCGGCTTTTTAGGGGTTAAGTTACCATCGCCGGCCTGCTACACGATAGCGGCCGGCGATGGTTACTATGGCAACCGGACACCAAACAATGGCGTCCGGCTATGCCATCGACGGAAGCCTAATGGGTCCTGACAAAGTCAGGACCCACTATGCTTGCTGTCAGTGAATAGCTGACAGTTCTAATACACTGCACTACGCATGTAGTGCAGAGTATTAGAATAGCGATCAGGGCCTCCTGCCCTCAAGTCCCCTTGTGGGACAAAGT
The DNA here is from genome assembly GCF_050947455.1 of Rhinoderma darwinii. Classification (NCBI taxonomy): domain Eukaryota; kingdom Metazoa; phylum Chordata; class Amphibia; order Anura; family Rhinodermatidae; genus Rhinoderma; species Rhinoderma darwinii. Next base: position 246,255,415 of record NC_134689.1, on the reverse strand, counting down.
AATAAAGTAAAAAAAAAAGATGTGTAAAAATAAGAAAATAAAAGTTAAAAAAAATCCCCTTTTTTTCCCTTATCAGTCCTTTTTTATTAATAAAAATATATAAATAAATAAAATATACATAATTGGTATCGCCGCGTCCGTAACGGCCTGAACTACAAAATTATTTCGTTATTTATCCCGCACGGTGAACGCCGTAAAAGAAAATAATAATAAACCGTACCAAAATCACAATTGTTTGGTCACTTCACCTCCCAAAAAATTTGTTAAAAATAGATCAAAAAGTCGCATGTACCGAAAAATGGTCCTGATCGAAACTACAGTTCGTTACGCAAAAAATAAGTCCTCGCACGGCTTTATTGATGGAAAAATAATAAAGTTCTTGCTCTTAGAATAAGGTAACACAAAAAGTAAATGATTGTTTACAAAACGTATTTTATTGTGCAAACGCCATAAGACATAAAAAAAAACTATAAACATCTGGTGTCACCGTAAGGCCGAGTTTACACGAGCGTGTGCATTTTGTGCAAGCAAAAAGCGCGGCGTTTTGCGTGCGCAAGAGGCAATTAACAGCTCCGTGTGTCAGCCCTTTATGATGCGCGGCTGCCTGGTTTTCGCGCAGCCGCCATCATTATGACACTCCGTTTGGATGTTTGTAAACAGAAAATAACGTGGTGCTTTTCTGTTTTCACTCATCCTTTACAGTGCTGTTGCGCGAATCACGCGCGTCCCACGGAATTGCTTCCGTGCGACATGCGTGGTTTTCACACACCCATTGACTTCAATGGGTGCGTGATGTGCGAACAGCGCACAAATATAGGACGTCGTGCGTTTCACGCAGCGGACATACGCTGCTTGAAAATCACGCCCACCTGGCTGCACGGCCCCATAGACTAACATAGGTCCCTGCGACGCGCGTTGCACGGATGTATAACACGCTCGAGTAAATGAGCCCTAATCGTATCGCCCCGCAGAATAAAGTGAATATGTCATTTATAGCGCACGGTGACGCTGTAACAAAAATAGAATAAAAAAACAATAGTACAATTGCTGTTTTTTAGTCACCACGCCACTTAAAAATAGAATAAAAACTGATCAAAAAGCCGCATGCACCCCATGAAAACTACAATGAATTCCTCAAGGGGTCTAGTTTCCAAAATGGGGGCACCTTTTGGGGGTTTCCACTGTTTTGGTACCAGAAGACCTCTTCAAACCGTTTAACCCCTTAATGACCGGGCCATTTTGCACGTTAATGACCAAGGATTATTTTTTGTTTTTTCACGGTCGCATTCCAAGAGTCGTAACTTTTTTTTTATTCCGTCGACATAGCCGTATAAGGGCTTGTTTTTTGCGGGACAAGTTTTATTTTGTAATTCCACCATTTTTAGATGCTTATAATATATCGATTAACTTTTATTAACTTTATTTTAGGAGAGAATTGAAAATAAGCAGCTATTCCAGCATTGATTTTCACGTTATAAGTTTACGCCGTTTACTATGCAGTGTAAATAACATGTTAACTTTATTCTATGGCTCGGCACGGTTACGGGGATACCAAATATGTAAAGGTTTTATATGTTTTCCTACGTTTGCACAATAAAAACCCTTTTAGAAAAAAATTACTTGTTTTTGCATCGCCGCGTTCCAAGAGCCGTAACGGTTTTATTTTTCCGTCTATGTGGCCGTACGTGGGCTTGATTTTTGCGGGACAATGTGTAGTTTTCATTAGTACTATTTTGGGGTACATAGGACTTAGATTAATTTTTATTTAATTTTTTATGGTGGGAATGGGAGAAAAGAGCGAATTTTGCCGTTGTTTTTTTGGACGCCGTTCATCCAGCGGTTTAATTAATGTGTTAATTTTATTGTTCAAGTGGTTACGATCGCGGGGATACCATATATGTGTATGTGTGATTTGTTTTGACACTTTTACTTTAAAAAAAACACTTTTTGGGCAAAAAAAGTAGTTTTATTTGATTTTAACTGTAATTTTTTTTTTGTTTTTTCACCAACTTTATTTAACGGATTGACATTTTTTTTTTAGTCCCACCATGGGACTTCACTATGCGATGTGCCGATTGCATATATAATGCTTTGGTATACTTCGTATACCAAAGCATTATTGCCTGTCAGTATAAAACAGAGGGAGCTCCCTCCCTCTGTCAAACACATTAGATGCCGCTGTCACTATTGACAGCGGCATTTAATGGGTTAAACTGCCGGAATCGGAGCGCGCTTCGATTCCGGCAGTTGCAGCAGGAGCCAGGCTGTGTATAACAGCCGTGCTCCTGCCGCTGATCGTGTGGGTACAGTGTCAGTACCCGCGCCACCACAGGACGGATATATCCCTCCTCCTGCGCGAACTAGCAGCTGCAGAGGACTGATATATCCGCCCTTCGGCGTTAAGAGGTTAAAAACGCAGATATCCAGTGATTTCAGCTTGTGCTATCAGTAATAGAATGAGAGCACCAAAATGAAGACTGAGATTGCAGAAGTTAGTAGAGCTGGGTGTAGTAGGCGGAGCAAGTGCACTGCTGCATGCACATTGCATGCTGGGACTAGAGCAGTGCATGCAGGGAGGAGAAACACAGGAAGAGAAGAGGAATGAACTTACTGAGCAAAACAAACCTCTCCAGGTAAACAATAGGGAGTAATGTTACTAAAACCATTTATTATCAAGAAAAAGATAGTCAGAGCGCACTAATATATTAATAGAGGAACATTGCATTGATTTAAAAAAAAAAGGATTGGAAAACCCCTTTAAAGCTAACTTCTTTCTATCCCTACCCCATATAAAGGAGGACATCAAGGAGTTCAGAGTTGTAAAGAACTTCTTAGGGACAGGGCCATTGGCATGATCCAATGCATATAATCCCTTGGGATTTATTAAGTTCACCCTACCAGCCACTGATAAGGGTAGGGTACACCAGGCCTTAAATTTGTCTCTAAACAATTCCTCCATGTTTTTAGAATGGGAGATTCTCGGATCTTTTGTAATATAAACCCCTAAGTACTTGAACACCTCTACCACCTGCAAATTAAAATACACCTCTGGTCATGTTACCCTCCACAACGGCATCAACGCCGACTTAGACCAATTAATCAAAAGACCAGAAAAAGTGCCAAATCTATTCACTAAATCAATAGCTCTGGGAAGCGTGTTTTCAACGTCTGACATAAAAAGAATCATATCATCCGCATATAAACCTATCCGACTCTCCCTCACTCCCATCTGTATACCCCGAAATTCACTGTCCTGACGGATTTGCAAAACCAAAGGTTCTATAGCTATTGCAAATAGCAGAGGAGAGAGGGGGCATACCTGTCTGGTCCCTCTACCCAAATCAAAAAAAGAAGATCCCATCCCATTAACCAGAACATTCGCTTTCGGATTACAATATAAAATACCCACCCATTTATTAAAACCAGGGCCAAAACCAAATTTCAAAAGGACCTTATGCAAGTACAACCACTCCACAGAATCAAAAGCCTTGGCAGCATCTAACGATGCCAACGCCCACCTTTTCCCCCCATGTACGCCCACCTGGGATACCGCCTGAACCCTCCGGATGTTTTCAAAAGTAGATTTCCCGGGAATGAATCCCGTTTGATCCCCATGAATCAGAGAGGAAATAACTTTATTAAGTCTGCGTGAAAGAATTATGGCCAAGACCTTATAGTCAACATTAAGCAAGAAGATGGGTCTATAAGAACCACATTCAGTAGGATCCTTGTCTGGCTTCAATAGAACAATAATCGTGGCTTCATACAAAGAGGTGGGGAGATATCCTTCCGCATAGGCTGTACAATACATCTGCAGTAATTCAGGACCAATAACATCCACATATTTGCTATATACCTCAAAAGGGATACCGTCGGGTCCAGGCGATTTTCCCCCCAGACATATCCTTAATTACCTCCAGAATCTCCTCCAGCGTAATGTCCCTATCCAGCAGATCACTGTCTGCCTCTGACAGTAACGGAAAAATCACCTCATCTAAATAACTCCCTAAATCCTGCTCAGAGTAGTCACTACGGGAAGTATACAGATCAGCATAGTATCTATAGAACCTCTCCACAATTTTTGCAGCATCCTGTATCACCCCACCATCCTCCCTCAAAATCTTAAGTACCGCAGGTGAAGATTGAGATCTATGAACCAAACTAGCCAGTAGTCAATTGGACTGATTCCCTAGTTCGAATGCATTCTGCTTAAGGAAAAACATCTTCCTATCACTCTTCTCTTGTAAATGAATCAGATATTTCTTTCCCTCCAACATCCATGCCTCCCTTCTAGCCTCAGTGGGATCTGACAAAAAGGCAGTTTCTAAACTCCGACAGGACCTGGCTAATTCATTCTCAATCAAGTGTGATTCTTTCTTAATAAAGGATATAGTAGATTTTAAACAGCACCTCAAGTAGGCCTTCAAGGTATCCCATTTTAGCAGTGCATTCCTTTCAGAGTGATATATCTGAAGGAATTGATCCAATTGGTCCGGAATACGATCATTGGAACCAATTAGTGATATCCAGAATGAAGGTATTCTCCAATTCAATTTACTGGCTGTTCTATCTACTAACTGTAACTCCACCTGTAGAGGAGCATGATATGAAACTCCCCTAGGGGCATACTCAACATTAGTGGCCATAGGAACCACCGAGGGGGACACGAACATGTAATCTATCTTAGACAAGGCACCCCTAGAGGGGGTAAAGCAAGAATATTCCTCCACACTTGGATGTCAAACCCTCCATAACTCCAACCACCCCAACTCAGTTATTAGTCTATGCAGGGAAGTAGGATTCAACGATACCTGAGCCCCCCCTGATCTATGGAACTTATCAAGAGTCTGATCCCAAGAGCATATTATAATCTCCCATACATAAAATCTTAGCCTCAGGATAACTAGACACAAAATTCACGGCAAGTTGTAACACAGATAAAGTAGCCGGCAGAGGGAGGTACACCCCAAGCAGCACAAAAGGTATACAGTTAATATAATAAGCATGCACAAAAATGTATCTACCCTCACTATCAGAGAGAATCCTGGACACCTCCCATCTGACCAAGCGATGCACCAAAATCGACACCCCACGTGAATATGAGGTATGCAACGAATGACGGGCCCACTGAACCCATGACTTTTGTAACCTCCCAATAGTATCTGGTGTTAAATGGGTCTCCTGGAGACACAAAATGTGTGGACCAAATCTCCTAATATGTGCAAAAATCGCTATCCTTTTACGAGACTGCCCTAGCCCCCGGATATTCCAGGACATTACCTTTAGGGTCGACATAAGAAGAATGATAGTATATAATCCCAGATATAATACCACCACCCAGCAAGAGGGTAGACACTGACAAAAATAATTTGAGACATGCATTCCATATATATTCGTACAATGTAAAGCTTTAACATACACAATTTAACTAGACCTAGAACAGGCCAACTTAAAAACATATTACATCCCAAGACCTGTATTCACATATGGCTCAACCGATGCATACTACAAGATTGGAATATACAAACTTCGTGGCTTTACGGGGTACCTGTGTATACAAGAAAAACAAGCATGGAATGCTCTACACAGATAGTTCTTCAAACAAACATGCATCTCCCGCTAACTTGTAAAGCAGGCCAAAACCTCCAGCGTAGATGAGAAGAAGATACAGTCCCGAAGATGAGAAAGTTTTATCCTAAATCCAGCCGACCAGAAGGATTGTAATCGTCACCTGTGTAATAGGACAAATACGACCACCATACGACATCCAACATGGCTGCTTGCACGACAACAAAAACACCACCAACATCCACCAAAAAGGCCTTTTTTAGTGTGGGCCTCTCGTGCGACGAAGAATCCAATCCTCAGCCTCTCTAGTATCCACGAAAAATACCGCTTTCTCTCCATCTGTGATTCGAAGTCTCGCCGGATATGCCATAAAATAGGGAATGTTCAAATCCCTCAAATGCTTCTTCACCAAGATAAATGTGGCCCGTTTTTTTTGCAATTCTGCTGAAAAGTCCGGAAAGAGAGCGATATGCACATTTTCAAATTTCATCTCTTGTCTCTTCCGTGCCATCTGAAGGATCAAATCCCGATCTTTCCAGTTCAAAAGTCTAGCCAGGAGAGGTCTCGGGGGCATTCCCGGTTGTGGTGGTCTAGCTGGTACACGATGTGCACGTTCCACGGCAAATGCCGATGAGAAGGAGGCCTCTGTAAAAATACAACGCAACCACTGCTCAATAAAATTCTCCGGAGAAGAGCCTTCAGCCCGTCAAATTTCTCCACAGCTTCACTGACCTCTCAATAGTCGACAGACGATCTGGCAATGGCGCCACTCCATCCTCCAGGGAGGAGATACGATGCTCAGTCTCCTTCACCCTCTCTCTAAGACGCTGCACGTCATGGCGGAGCAGGCCGAGGTCCACCCTGACCTCATCAATTTTTCCAGTCAAGGAGGTAGTAGAGGATGTGATGGCCTGTAAGAGTTGCTCATATACCTGTTTCAGGGTGAGTTCATCCTCCGGCTCAGACTCCTCCTGAGTACTAGGAGAGGAATGACCACGCGGCTGATTTCTCGGCGTCTGAGTGGCTTGGGCGCCATTTTGGGATCCTTCCCTCGCATAGCCTCTGAGTTTCTCCACTGCAGATGACTGCTTCGTCGGTCCCATAGCTCTCACCCTCCTGTACGCAAGCTGTAAGCCGTCACTGGCAATGGAAATGGCCTCAGGATATCGGCAGGATCACTACAAAGTAAGTATAACGCGGGAGCTCCTACTTAGTGCGACCGCTCATTACGCTAGTTGGCCACGCCCATAAGCGTGCATGTTTATTTGAAAGGGAGAGACAGTTCTGACAGTGCTTATCTCCTGGGGTAAGAAAGAATCCAGTATGTTGAAATTAAACGTGCCTGTTTCTTGTTTCCCCTGTTGTTAATATAAGCTTCTTCCAGACACATTAAATTGTCAGCAGATTCCGATTTAAAGGGAACAGGTTCAACCAACATTTCTTATGTGTGCGGCCAGCATTTGTTTTTCTTTATCTGATTTAGTTTGTTTTTTTATGCAGTTCTTTCATACTCCTCCACATCTAATAAATGATTACATTTTTTTTGCCTGTCTCCTTCAGCCATACAGTAACGGGAAGCCCTGCATTTCATGCGGGAGCATGATGAATAAGAACATCCACTCTATACACTGGGAAGGAGGAAAGGGCTGCAGAAATAAAGTGAAGATGTCCAGGTATGTCCCAATACCAAGATCCCATTCAAGTAAACGACGACATGTGCAATACATGAAGCCATATACTGGTAACCATTGGGTGTTCTCAGAATGTATCTCTGCTGAAGTAGGAACAGATATTGTGTGTAATCATAATGAAACTGGTTTATCAGTCATGTAGTTTGACAGAAGTGAGAGCCAGGGGCTGCTTCTCCTTATCCCTTCTCAGAAGGAATGTCCGGTAGAACCAGCTACACAATGAATTGAGTTAGCGCCTAATAATGCCGTGAGAACCAGTCTGTTAAGATCATGCACATTGTCCACTCTTCGCAGGTTCGCTGCTTTTGACCATCACTTTTTGATCACAGAGTGTCCTGCTGCTGGGACCCTCAAAGATCAGATGTAATTTGTAGGATAACCCAGGCAGCAAGGTCTGCGTAATATATGTATGTACTGGGTTCTCCAGAGACAGACGCTCTTTATAACCACTCTCTGCTTTGGCAAATTCATTGTGATCTTGATTAAGCCCCCCCCCCCCCCCTATTATCTCAGAATAGGATATTTCACAGTGGGTTTTCAAAACTAGGCAACCCCTTTAATTCTACACAGCCATCCATATGTTTTATTTTATGAAGTCTGGATTTTTTGCAAACTTTTTAAAATGGACTTCTTACTTGCAGAAAGGATAAACAAAAATATGCAAACAACTCAAAGACTTTGTCACGGAAGAGTGTGAGCAAGAAGTAGCTTTCTTCCATCACCGCTTACACAAATGGTAAGTACATCCAAGAAGAATGTGGTTTCTGTCATGTTATTACTTGCTTGCTTGGACTTTAACTTGTGTACATACAAATAGTACTGGAAATTAGCTTTACAAATTTCTGCATAGACCTTTATAACCAAAGGAAAAGATATTAGTCATGTGGCTCCATGGTGATAAACACAATGTGACACGCATAAACACGCTTACCTTCTCTGCTGGATTTCTTCCATGAAGGTAGAGATACTGGAGCTTTGACGCTCTCCCCCTCTCTCTTACTCTCTTTCTTCTTTGGCCTGACTGTTATCTGTATGTACTGTTGTCTGCCATCCGCTGGTGAAAGGTGAATATCTCCCATGTAATGTTCACCTTTCACCAGCAGATGGCAGACAGCATTACATATAGACTATGTACAAGAGCCAAAGGAGGAAAGCAGTGGGATGAGCAAGAAGGAGTGAGGGCACAAGGGGGAGGTTTTAACCCCGTAACCCCCTCCCTTCTTGTGTGTGCTAATGTATATTCCCATTATGGCCAGAAACAACCGTTCCAGTATGCGTCTGTGACTGCTGTTATTTAGTCATTGTCTGATCATACCTTGTCTCTTAATTATATATTGTCGTTTTATCCTCAGTGTCTTATGAAGTCTCACATCCCATTCTGATGAAAAGTGAGATCATAGTACGGGAATCAAGATGTCAGAATATAGACCAAAGAAAGGGCTCTTTTTCAGCTGTATGAACACTATCCAATGCATTGCTTTCGTGCAGTCGCTTCACTAAAGGGATATTCCCATTTCGGATAATCATGGCATATACACAGGATATGCCATAGATATCCGATAGATGTGGGTACCATCTCTGGGACCTACACTTATCTCTAGAATAGGGCCCCCTGACCCCCATCCTGCCTTCTTTGGCTCTCTGACCACTAAGGTACGAGGAGGCCTGGAGTACGGAAGCAACCGTGCTCGTTGAGATGCAATGTTTCTGTAACTCCTATTCATTCTAATGTTACGGAAACAGTGAGCTCGGCTGTTTCTGCACTCCGGGCCAGCTCGTAACTCAGTGGCCGAAGAGCAACGAGAGCAAGGGAAGGTAGGACGGGGTCAGGGGACCTTTTCTAGAGATAGGTGCAGGTTCCAGTGGTGGGACCCGCATCTATCAGACATATATGACATATCCTGTGGATATGCCATGAATTTCCGAGATGGGAATACCCCTTTCAACACTGTTATGAGAGAGGCTTCATAGTCATTCATCTCTGAATGTAATAAAACCCTTCTTTTTTTTTTTCTGTTTTGCACTGTTAACCATTTCTCTGAATGCAGTCCGCAGTGTGAACAATGCATGATTTTATTTAGGTTGCCATTACTAATTTTTGTATATATGTATACGTGTAGATGTACTTTCTCCTCTTGTCTGCACTAGGTATACTAATATACGCAATATATTACATTTGTTAAGTTTAGTAAGCATTTAGAAGTTTAGTTGTCTTCTAAAAATAGAAAGAACACAACTACAGTAGATATATATATATATATATATATATATATATATATATATACACACACACATAAACCTTGACATAGCTATTCCAATCAGAATAGAATAAACAGTGCAAAACATAAATAGGTTTTATATTACATAGTGACACCTTTTTATTTTATCTTAAAAATCATATATATTCATACCTCGATTGCTTTATTTAGAAAACATATTATCTTATAACCCCTGTTAAGGTTCATATCACTCAGCCATGCTCTGTTGCAGTAAAACCAAAGCAGGAAAAAAATTGCAGTGTAGTAACGGGCATCGGCGCCAGGCTCAGGAGGATGCTCCTGAGCCTGGCGCCGATGCCAGTTACTACACTGCAATTTTTTTCCTGCTTTGATTTCACATACCTTGTCCCAGGTACTAAGAATTTAGCACCGAGGGACCGCAGTGAATGGCAGCCGGCAACCTATATCTTTCCACTTCACATATAGTCTCGAAGGAGCGCCGCCAATCCCTCACCTTTTTCTGCTGTACAACTCTGTTGCAGTAAAGACCCTTAGATAAAATGGGACTTTCCGTGCTTGAGAGTCCCACAATGTCTCCCGCACTTTTGTCTTTGCCATCTTTCTCATGCTGTTTATTTAGGTAGCAGGTAAAGTTGATCTTAGAGACATAAACCTTGTTTTTTCCAGATCCAATAAAGATACATTGGAAAAGTTCTTGTTTGTGTAGCTGATCCATTACATTTCACAACCCAGCAGTACAAATTTCTATATATCTGAAATAGTTGTTTTCCACTGTACTGTAGACAGCAATATTGGTGCAGACCCCTGTTATCTATCAGCCTTATAATCTGTACACTTGTGACTCCTGCTTAGGTTTCATGTACATGTCGTATCACCAATGAGGCAAATATTAAGTGCTACGGCCTCGATCTAATTCCATCCTATTTGGATCAGGGCAAGCTAAATCCAGTCCTTGACTCTATGCATATGGCTTATGTGTGGAGCCGTAATATGACCTTGTGCTAGGATTTCTGAATAAATTGACAACTGGGTGTTATCATGCCACTTGTCAAAGGGAAGTGTCCCTACTCAGTCTGATGTTGTCCGATCATTGCTGACAGTGTCAGAGTTTGGAGGGCCATACACTATTGACAAGGAGGGTGGTAACATCCTGTTGTCAAGTTGTTCATACAATTCCAGATGAAATAACAGAGGAATAGCACAAAGCGTTCTAAGAAAAGATCACAATTATTTTATGGGGAATGTCAGTATCTACTAAAACAGACATGTCAAGAGAGCAGACATGTCCTCCTTACACAGGTTATACATACTGATCCATGTTAGCACAAGTTGCTTTACACAACATTTTAGATATTTTAAAGAGGCTCTGTCACCACATTATAAGTGCCCTATCTCCTACATAAGGAGATGGGCGCTGTAATGTAGGTGACAGTAATGCTTTTTATTTAGAAAAACGATCTATTTTAAACAACTTTATGAGCGATTTTTAGCTTTATGCTAATGAGTTTCTTAATGCCCAAGTGGGCAAAAGGATCTCTCTGCTGCCGAAAAGTGTGAAATAGTGCAATACCTTGGACAAGGTATAAAAACATTGGATATTTCAAGAAAACTTAAGCGTGATCATCGTACTGTGAAAAGATTTGTGGCTGATTGATTCAAAGCACAGACGGGTTCGTTCAGATAAAGGCATAATGAGGAAGGTTTCTGCCAGACAAATTAATAGGATTTAGGAGAGCAGCTGCTAAAATGCCATTGCAAAGCAGCAAACAGGTATTTCAAGCCGCTGGTGCCTCTGGAGTTCCACGAACCTCAAGGTGTAGGATCCTCCAGAGGTTTGCAAGTGTGCATGAAGCTATTATTCGGCCACCCCTAAACAATGCTCACAAGCAGAAACGGTTGCCGTGGGCTCAGAAATACATGAAGACTAATTTTCAAACTGTGTTGTTTACTGATGAGTGCCGTGCAACCCTGGATGGTCCAGATGAATGGAGTAGTGGATGGTTGGTGAATGGCCACCATGTCCCAACAAGGCTGCGACGTCAGCAAGGAGGTGGCGGAGTCATGTTTTGGGCTGGAATCATGGGGAGAGAGCTGGTAGGCCCCTTTAGGGTCCCTGACGGTGTGAAAATGACCTCTGCAAAGTACGTAGAGTTTATAACTGACCACTTTCTTCCGTGGTACAAAAAGAAGAACCGTGCCTTCCGTAGCAAAATTATCTTCATGCATGACAATGCACCATCTCATGCTGCAAAGAATACCTCTGTGTCATTGGCTGCTATGGGCATAAAAGGAGAGAAACTCATGGTGTGGCCCAATGTTCCCCTGACCTCAACCCTATTGAGAACCTTTTGGAGCATCCTCAAGCAAAATATCTATGAGGGTGGGAGGCAGTTCACATCAAAACAGAAGCTCTGGGAGGTTACTCTGACATCCTGCAAAGATATTCAAGCAGAAACTGTCCAAATACTCACAAATTCAATGGATGCAAGAATTTTGAAGGTGATATCAAAGAAGGGGTCCTATGTTAACATGTAACTTGGCCTGTAAGTTTTTTTTTTATTGAAAGAGCTTTTGATTTCTGTAAATATGACCTCCTGATGCTGCAAATTCAACAAATTACCATTTTAGTTCTCTTTACATCCTTTAGGCTTTATTCAGACGAACGCAATATACGTCCGGGCAACGCGCGTGATTTTCAGGTGCGTTGCACGGACCTATATTAGTCTATGGGGCCGTTCATACATGTGCTTGATTTTTACGCCGCGGCGAAAAACTCACGACAAGTCCGTTCTTTGGGCGATTTTCACGCATCACGCACCCATTGAAGTCAATGGGTGCGTGAAAACAACGCATGCCACACGGAAGCACCTCCGTACGCACAGCGTTTTTCACGCAACACTTGTTAAGTGGATGTAAATGAGTTTAGCAAACTGGTCCAAACAAGCACAAACCAGGAAGTGGGTTATCACTTGCTGGCCACATGCGCACAGTTCAAACCGACATCTGCTGCAATGTCTCGTGCGTGCGATGTGGAGAAGCTGATCTGCTTGGTCCAGGAGAGGCCACAGTTGTGGAACACACGGCCAGAGGCCTACCACGACCGCACGGGCAAGGAGGTCGGCTGGGATGAGGTCGCGCAGAGCCTATTCGGACAGGAGTGGGATAAAAGCACCACAAGAGACCGCCAGTGCATTGGTAAGTCCATATCTCTCTTTAGGCCAATGCAAGCGCCTATGCTGTAGTGCATCCTTATGTTTCACATGTTCCTACTGTGCAAGGCAGCGGCTGTGTCACAGCATCATGAAGCCGGTGTCTAATGTTTTTTGTTGTGTAAGGAATGGCGACGTTTCGGACAAGTTCACTTTTCAGTGATGTCAACTGCTGAGCTTGTTTTTTTGTTGTTCCTATGTCCAGTTTCTGATGTCAAAACACGGTGGAGGAGCTGTCGCGATCAATTCCGCCGGGAATTTGGCGGCAGAGGGCGAAGTGGGGACGGCGCGCCTAAGAAGCGGCAATACATCTACACCAAGCAGCTAATGTTCCTGAAGGACATTATGGAGATGCGCCCCTAAGTACCACCTGTACCTTGAAGACATTAGTGTGCTCACGTGATAAACAGGCGACACAGGTTGTTTCTCCTTTGGCCCAATGGTTATAAATGAGTAACGCAAACTTGTTATGGCAGATGCAGTGATAATCTACTCGACACCGAGGAGGAGGCAGGGCATGAGGAGTCGCAGCCGGCCCCGGAACAACATCCCGTGCTGCCCTTGACCCCAGAGGCGACGGCCCCACAAGCAGCCACCCAGTCGAGCAGCCAACCCCAGCTGGCACAGGACGTTGACAGCCAGGTTGCCTCAACAGGTGCCACCGTGGACTCCAGGGTACTGGAGTACCTCCGCCGCTCCTTGTTTTTTTAAGCTTCTGCATCATGTTGGTGCGTTTTCGTGTTGATTATTGAAGAACGGTTCTTTCGATTGTGCATTTAGCTCTGTACACAATAAATTGTGTTTTCTTTGAGCAATATAGTTGTTTGTGTTTGCCTACATGTATGTGGTGTTCCAAAGGTTAGCGAACACGTCCTTTTAGGTAAGGTTGGGGCATTGTGGTCAGGGCACTACAGATGTGCATGCCCTCATTGAGGTATTAGTGTATCTTTAGTGGTTTTGAAAAATTCCTCCAAGTCTTTATATAACGCCTTGCGGTGCTGTGATAGTCTGCCAAGAAGAGATTTTGGATTGTATTTGGGGACACTGGATAAGGCAATGTGCCTCAATCAATTTCTTGGGGAGGTTGACAACAAAACGGCAAAACCACCAAAGATATAAGCTCGCAACCCACGTCAAGGGTCCTCATGTCTTGCGAGTCCCTAATACTAAAATCCCCACCCTGAATGACAAAATGTTGGCCAAAAAAAACAGACATTGCCCCACTAATCTCCACGAGCCCATCCTCCACAGAAAATCCTCCTGCCATGGCACTGCTCCATCGGGGCTATCAAAATATTGTGCAAACATGTCGCGTACTCGGATCCCAGATGTTTGAGCCCTTCCGAGTGGAATTTGTGGCGGCATGGTTGATCTTGTGGCATTGGTGCGAATAAATTCGGCATCACAACCGGCGTCATGTATGCGACAAAAATTATGAAGCACGACAGACGCTTGTATGACACGGGTGACATTTTGCGGGGTCAGTTGCATAGTAGTGAGAAAAACACGCCATTTGGTTGACATTATGCCAAATGCACATTCCACACATCTGCGTGCTCTGCTAAGCCGGTAATTGAATATGCGCCGACGGTCATCCAAGCCTCTTCGAGCAAATGGGCGCATTACTTGGCTTGTGAGGCCAAAACCCTCCTGCCACGATTACATAAGGGACTGGTGGTCCTCGCGAGCCAGGCAGGAGGCTCGGTTCCGGCACACAAAGTTGATTGCCCATCAGACGATGGCCCATTCTGGATGTGCGAAAGATGGGGGCATCAGCAGAGCTTCCATAGGACCCAATGTATACAATGGTAAAACAATAATTGCTGTCGGACAAGGCCAACAAGACGATGGAAAAAAACTGTTTGTAATTATAGAATCGGGGTCCAGAGTGGGGGGGCTTCTTGACACGAATATGCTTGCCGTCTAGGGCACCAATACAATTTGGAAATTGTGTGGTGGCGAGAAAATCCGCAGAAATCGAAAGCCAGTGCTCTGTCGTGGGCTGAGGCATCACTGTGGCCTTCAATCGCTGCCACATCACAACACAGGTGCCGGTCACAATGGCCGAAATTGTGCTCACTCCAAGAAGGAATTCGAAATGTAAACGAATGAAAGCTGTTTCCTGTAGCAAGAAATCTACATGGGCGAGATGAAAAAATACAACCCACAAATAAACGTGATGTAGGACATGACACCCACACACCATCCTGTAAGCTGCAATTGTATAAAACACAAATACCTCAACGTCACAAGGAGTCGCTCCTCTGGGGAAATGCAGCGCCGCATGTTTGTGTCCTGGTATGTGATTCCTGGGCGAATCTGGTCCAGCAGAATATCAAATGTCGACACAGACATGCGGCAAAACGACCGAAATTTCTCGGGGTGGCTGCGAAGGTCATCATATAGAGTATGAAAATGGCCTTTGGAGGTGCGCTGGGCCACAAGAGGATGAACCCAAATCCTCCCTCTTCTCCGGGATCCCTCCTAAAGCATGGGTCGGCGCTCACCAAATCTCCGAGAAACCATCCAGGATATCAGCACACGGCCCAGCGGAGTCAAGGGCATAATGTTGATTTTATACCTGCAAACAAGCCAAGAAACACCCTACACGACCAAAAGTAGTTTGCAAGGTGCCAACAGGATGCGAACATGTGCTCACATCAAGGAGGTGTTGGAGAAGGTGTCTTTTTGTAGGCTGCCCTCTCCATTACTCCACCCTCCGTTGTTTTTACGCGCGTAAAAAACGCATGCCATACGCGCGTAAAAAACGCACTAACGCAGCCACACGCAACTACAACACAACCAAAACGTCACGTTTTTTACGCGCGCAAAAACGCCACATTCGTGTGAATCCGGCCTTAAAATGTTTTGATCTCTGTTGTGCATAATAATTTGAAACCGTGCATTTTCAGGTTTTTACTTCTAAAAAAAAAATCTGTTATCATTAGGAGATTTGTTCAATAAAATTCGCATTATACTCCAACGGTTGATGGCTTGAAGATTATACTGACTGTCATTTGCATCGACTATTTAGGAAAATCAGCGAAAAATAACATTTGCGTAATAATTTGGAATGCGGTGTATGTAGGCATTCTCATATTTTACTACTAGACATTAAAGTAACATCTGAACACAGCGTTTTTGGGCAAAAAAAATTGCCAACGAACGCCACCAAAAATGTGAGTAAGCGCTGTGTTAATTCAGCCTTAGGGTATGTTCACACGGCTTATTTTCAGGCGTTTTTCGGGGCTTAAACACCTGAAAAAACGGGAGCTGAACGCCTCAAAACATCTGCCCATTGATTTCAATGGGAAAAACAGCGTTTCCCTCTGATAGGGTGTTTTTTATGCAGCCGTTTGAAAAAACGGCGTGTAAAAACACGCCCCGTAAAAAGAAGTGCAGGTCACTTCTTAAGCCGTTTTTTAAGCCGCTTTTCATTTGGTCAATAGAAAGACCGCTCCATAAAACGGCTCCAAAACACGCATCTAAAAACGGTTGATGCTTTAAAAACAGCTGAAAATCAGGGGGCTGTTTTCCCTTGAAAAACAGCTCCGTATTTTACAGCCGTTTTTAGTTTAGCGTGTGAACATGCCTTTAGGCGGAATTCAGACGAACGTGGGGAAACTCAAACGTGAAAAACTGCATTTTTTCACGTCCGAGTTGCCCCGGTGCGGGTCCCATTTTCACAGATCCCCATAGACTTGAGTCTATCTATGGAGGGACCCGTGAAAACGGAGCAAAATAGGACATGTTCTATTTTTCGGTTTAATCATTTTTTATTGTTTTTCAGAGGTAAATAAAAACAAAAATTTGTATCAACAATACAGCTTGATAAGAACATTTCAAAGGAAACAAACAGAACAAAAGTACAGCAGTTCAACATTTTATATCTTTTATCACAGACTTGTTTTACTAATAAATAGATATATTTATTACCAAAGATGTAATGTGTATTTTCTTTTTACTCGTTGGAATTATACTTTAATACATGCGGAATTTTCCGACCAGGACTTCCAGACTTCAGAGAACTTAGGATATGAAAAATTCCCATATGCTATGATCCTTTCAAATGTATAAGAAGTATTTATTAAAGTTATTAATTCTTCTAGGCTGGGTGATTCTGCATTTTTCCAGTGTCTGGTTATTATCAATTTAGCCATGGCTAAAATTTTGCAAGTCAGCCCTCTCACTTCTGCAGGCACAATATCCATTTGGAGAAATAATAGAGCTAGGTGAGGAAGTTGTGGGATCTTACTATCCGTCAGTGACTCCAACAGTTTAAATACTCCTTGCCAATAGCTTGTTATTCTAGGGCAATCCCATAATATGTGTATAAGTGTACCTTTGATATCACATCCTCTCCAGCATTTATCTAGTACATTCGGAAACATTATGTGTAGCTTGTCAGGGGTGTAATACCATTGCAAGTTGGTCTTGATGGCGGCTTCCACCTGTGAGCTACATTGTAAGGTACTATGAATTAGTTTATATGATTTTTTCCATTCTAGTTCGCTGAAGGTTATATCCAATGATCTTTCCCATATTTTCATGGTACGAGTTTTACAAAATTCTGTATTAACTCTCAATGTGTTTAGTACCCCTTTAAGCAATTTAGCAGATTTGTTCATGACAGCAAACATAGTAGGGTTGCACATTGGATGCATCTTCTGAATCGAAGCTAGAAAATGTCTAATCTGAAGATATTTAAAGAAGTCAGATTGTGGGAGACCAAAAGTATTTTTTAAATATTCAAAGGAATCAAGGCCCAGTCTACCATACAACTGCGAGACATTTGATAAACCTCCTATCTTCCAATTTATCAAATTTAGGTCAGGGATAGCTAGTTCTAGAATATCAATAGGGATATGTGCCTTTGGGAGAGGACAGCAGTCACCCGCGTTTTTATGGATATAGGACCAACAAGCCAAAGCCGCTTTAGTCAGAGGAGAAATATTAGAGGGTACATTCATATTCCAAAATTCCAGAAACAAAAGCGCCTTTAGGTTGGAGGGGTAAACAAATGACGTCTCTATCTGCACCCAATGATTCCTGAGGTCTTCCTTCCAACTTGGACTAAGAAGAGCTATCAGAGTGGATGCGTAGTAATTATAAATGTCTGGAATCCCCAGCCCTCCTATACCTCTGTCTTTGGTTAGAGTATGTGATGATATACGAGGTTTGTTATATGCCCATATGTAGTCTAACATGGCTTTCTGAATACCTTTGAAAAAACTCTTTGGGATCATAATTGGAACCGTCCTGAACAAGTATAAAAGTTTGGGTAATAGTAGCATTTTGAAAGCTGCAATTCTACCTATCCATGAGACTTCTACTTTGTGTAATCTAGTCATTTCTACTTGCAAACTTTGTAAGAGGGGTTCATAGTTGGCCTGGTATAAGGATTTGTGAGATGGTGTCAAAGAAATACCTAGGTATTTAATATAACGCTCCTGCCAGTCAAACGGGTGTTTAGTTTGGAGGAAATGGATTGTTGAGGTTGAGATGTTCAATGGGAGAATCTGGGACTTCAGTGTATTAAGTTTATATAGGGAGACCTGTCCAAAATTACGAATACATTCCATAACTGCTTCCAAGGAATCTTCCGGGGAGGATAACGAAAGGATAATGTCGTCTGCGTAGAGAGAGATCGTGTGGGTTCTATTTCCTACCCGTATTCCATGAATGTCAGGATGTGTTCTAAGTAACTGTGCCAGAGGTTCCATTGATAGAATAAACACCAGAGGGGAAAGAGGACAACCCTGTCTGGTGCCGTTTGATATGTGAAAACTTTCCGAGAGGACTCCATTAGTGAATACTTTTGCCGAGGGGTTTGAATATAGTGCACTAATAGCTGCAAGGATTCCTTCTTTGAATCCCATTTTCTCTAATGTGGCAAAGGCATATTTCCAATGAATGCGGTCGAATGCCTTTTCCGCATCAAGCGCTAGCATGACTGCAGGTATATGATTTTGTTCAATAACATGTAATAATCCCAAAACTCTACGGGTGTTGTCTGATCCCTGTCTTCCTTTTATGAACCCAACCTGGTCCTCACCTATGAGTACTGACAGTATGGGGGCAAGCCTCAAAGCTAGAATCTTGGCATATATTTTAATATCTACATTCAGTAGAGATATAGGGCGAAAGTTTTGGGGTGTATCCATGGATTTCCCTGGCTTTGGGATGGTGACGATTAGCGCCGTTTGGTTCTCTGCAGGAAAAGATCCTGAGTCCATAGCTGATTGGAAGAATCTTCTCATAAAAGGAAGTAATACTTCCTTCATTGTTTTAAAGTACATATTGGTGATGCCATCTGGGCCCGGGGACTTTCCCGTTGGCATTGATTTTATCGCTGTTATTATTTCCCCAACTTCTATAGGGGAGTTTAGGGATTGCATCTGACTCTCAGAAAGCTGTGGTAGGTGTATATTACGGAGAAAGGACTGGATATCTTCTTCGGACGGGTGAGGTGAAAAAGGATCATTTTTCAAATTGTATAGGGACGAATAATATTCTTTGAATTGGTTTGCTATATCCATGGGGTGTATCCGTTTAGCTTTTGTCTGAGGGTCTATTAGGAATGGAATCCTGGACTTCTGGTATTGTGATTTAAGCCTAGATGCTAACAGTTTACCTGCTTTATTGTTCTGAGAGTAGTACCTTGCTTTTGTTTTTGTTAGGTTCTTTTCATATTCAGAAAGTAAGTTATATCTAAGTTGCTGTCTTAGGGTATTAAGGTGTTTCGCTTGTTGTGGAGTTGGTTTGTTTTTATTCAGTGACTCCACTTTATGAATTTCTGATGTGATAGAGGAAATGGCTTCCATCCTTTGTTTTTTTACTTTGTGACCTAGTCGGATTAGGGTACCTCTAATGAATGCTTTATGGGCATTCCATAAAGTGAAGTCATTAATTTGAGGGGTATCATTGTTATGGAAGTACTCTCTTAGTTCTTTTGTTATTACTTGCTTATGATCTGGATGGGATAATAGAAAGGGGTTACATCTCCAAATATATGTTGGAGAGCTCGTGTTTTTATCTGCCAATGTCAAAGTGATTGCTGCATGGTCTGACCATTTTATGACCTCTATGTTTGTGCTCTTTGCATTAAAGAGCAACTCTTTCCCTATTACAAATAGATCGATGCGAGAGTAACTATTGTGGACTGAGGAATAATAAGAGTAGTCTCTTTCTGTGCTGTGTTGTGCCCTCCATACATCATAAAGTTCATTTTGCCAAAGTAGGTCTCCCAGCTGTGATTTTGATTGTCTTATTGGATTCGAAGTGTCTAAGGAGGTGTCTATTATTGAATTAAAGTCTCCGCACATAATTATTTTCCCCTGCCTGAATTTGTTTATAAGCCTGAATATTTTATGGAAGAAGCGGCTTTGATGTCTATTGGGGGCATATACATTCACCAGGGTATATTTAACATTATTAATTATGCAAGCCAATATAACAAATCTTCCTTGTGTATCAATGTGGTTGTGAATCATTTGGAACGACACCGTGTTTTTCACTGCAATCAATACCCCTCTGGATTTGCTATCAAAGTGTGACTGAAATATGTGTGGAAAAGCTTGATGATGTATTCTAGACGCATCTTTAGCCAGAAGGTGCGTCTCCTGTATACAGAAAATATCACAGGCTAGCGATTGTGATTCTCTCCACATATGGGCCCTTTTATGAGGGCTATTCAGGCCATTAACATTCATAGAAGCTAACTTTAAAGCCATTTTGTAAAATATAGAGTATTAGATGACAGTTTTCTCATTTCAGGCTCCTCTATATCTCTATTTAATCCCTCAGTATAGTAAATACTATTATACAAGCCTGTTTGCTGTGATGTAATCTTGTCGTACGTGCTGCTGAAACAAAAGAAATATAAACACAGAACAAACATAGTAGACAAAAGAAACTTTAGAACACCGGAACAGATCTTACTGTTCCGCTCTTTGGGGGGAAAGAAAAATTCAGTCAGCTTGAAGTCAAATCCCAATGGCCACTTCTGCACCTATGTAGTTAGGCCTCCATATAGGTCAGTCAACGAACTTCTTTCTATCATATCCAACGTGGATAAGTATAAAAGGCGTAAAGTGAAGAAGAGACCTTTCAACGTTTCTTTTGCTTGCGATGCGTAGTTTGCCGCCAGTCATCTTTCATTCTTGCAGGAGGGCGAGTAGGAGGATGGTCTTGAAAAATAACCTGAATGTTCCATGTTTTTAATATGGCAATCCCTTCATGTAAATTGCGTATTATGTGGAGGGATCCATTACGATGAATCAACAGTCGGACCGGAAAGCCCCATCGGTACAAAATCTGCTTGTCTCGCAAAACGCTTGTAATTGGAGCTAGTTGTCTTCTGAGCTGAAGTGTAGTCGCTGATAAATCTGCAAAAACGGCTATCTTATTATATGAGGATGGTATCAGCTCTTTGTTTTTAAGAGACGCCATCCACTGCTCCTTTATGTGGTAGAAGTGTATGCGTGCTATCACATCACGCGGAGAGTCATCCGTCAGGTTGCCAGGCTTCGGAAGTCTGTGCACACGGTCTATGATCACATCTCTTGGCGAGCACTTTGGTAACATGGCTTTAATAAAATCTTGAACATATATGCATAGATCTTTAGAGCCAACATCTTCTGGGACCCCTCTTAATTTTATGTTGTTTCTACGGGATCTGTCCTCTAGATCCGCCATTTTTGCTTTCATCTGCAATACTTCATCTTCTAGCTCATAGTGTGCATCAATTAGTTCGTTGTGTGAGGTAACAAACTCACTTATCTTAGTCTCCGTATGGTGTACTCTCTGTTCCACATCTTGTACTGCTGTAGATAAGGGGTGAAGCATTTTAGCAAACCCGACCTGTAGAGAGGTGCTCAGAGCTTGCAGCATTGCTTTCATAGCTATTTCAGTGACAGGGGTGTCTGAGGAGGGTAGGTCACCCAGTTCTATTCCCAATTCCACAACAGGGGGTTCATGTTGGTCTATGACCCCTACCTGGTCGCTGGTTTCATCTCTGGAGGTCCTGCGTTGTCTCTGTCGTTCTGGGCTCTTTGAGCCTAACGAAGTCTGCGAGGAGGATGCAGTGCCTGGGACTGTATTTGTGTGCAGGCTCCCACGTGTCTCTGCTGTAAGTCTCCTGCTGCTTGCCGCGGTCTCCTCCTGTGATCTTGTGGATGATGGACTCAATCCCGGTACCGAGGCACTTCTCCTGTGTTCCCGTCCCTCCAGAGAAGGTTTTGTGGGTGACAGAGCTGCAGGCTCTGAGGTAAGAGATCCTCTCTGCGAGCGCGTCTCCCCGCCATCTTGTTTTTCCTCCACAAGGCGGGAGGGGTAGAAGTCGGTGAGCCGAGCTGGTCTCGTCACCGGTCTTTTCTGCCTCGGCATCCTGAATGATTCAGTGACCCGTGCTGCAAATGTCGGTAAGTGGCGGGTCTATTTATGAGGCTTACGACGCTTATGAAGTGGAGATGGTGCCGGAGCTCAGTCCTCACGCAGCCATTAGGATCAACAGCCAAGCCACGCCCCCCCATGTTCTATTTTTCAACGAACCCTTCACACGGTCCGTTGAAACAACGGCTGTGAGAACGGCCCCATTGAAATACATGCGTTCGTGTGACGGCTGTTGTTTTAACGGCCGTCACACAGACGTATACTATGGTCATCTGTATTCGGCCTTAGGGTATGTTCACACGCAGTGTTTTCAGACTTAATTCGGACGTTTTACGCCTCAAATTACGCCTGAAAAAACGCCCCTAATATGCCTACAAACATCTGCCCATTGCTTTCAATGGGTTTTACAGTATTCTGTTCCCACGAGCCTTGATTTTACGCGTCGCTGTCAAAATACAGCAAGTAAAAAGACGCCCGCGAAATAGAAGTGCATGTCACTTCTTGGAACGTTTTTGGAGGCGTTTTTCATTGACTTCATTGAAAAATGGCTCCAATAACGGCTGTAAAATACGCTGCGAAAAATGTCTGAAAATCAGGAGCTGTTTTCGCCTGAAAACAGCTCCGTATTTTCAGACGTTCTTGGTCACTGCGTGTGAAGATACCCATATGTTCACACGCAGTAACCAAAAATGTGTGAAAATACCGCCGTATTTTGACAGTGACGCGTAAAATTAAGGCTCGTGGGAACAGAACACCGTTAAATCCCATTGAAAGCAATGGGCAGATGTTTGTAGGCATATTAGGGGCGTTTTTTCAGGCGTAATTCGAGGTGTAAGGCATCCGAATTACGTCTGAAAACACTGCGTGTGAACATACCCTTACTATGAAACTGCAATGTACACCGTAGAATTGATGCGCTGACCACAAGATGGCACTGCAGTCTTTTCCCCATAACATTTCAAATACACCTGTTGACAAAAAAATGCATGTGAAAAAAATATGTTTATTAGCTAAGTAAATGCATATTGGTTTATTAACTATTTCTATTAACTATATTCATTTTCATCTTAATTTATATTTCTGTCTAATAAAATGAAATACACATGTAGAGAACTGGCTGGTGAAAATGATAGCGTTTTTGCTTAATTATAAAATGGAATCAATATTCATCCAGGAGGCAAGAGCTCAAATGTAATTATTTTAGAAAGATTTTTTTTAAATGTCTGCCTTGATCCAGCAGCCCTGAGTCTTTGGCATATATTAAGGCTAAAACATACAAGGCTGATTTCAAGAGAAAACAACCTCTGAAATCCAGGCGTTTTTTGTTTTTCTCAAAACATTTTTTATTTTCACAAGCGTTTTTTGAATCATATTTTTGAAGCATTTTTTGAAGTGTCAATGGGAAAAATCCGCTTGTAAAATGCTTTATGACGTGACATGTCACGTTCTCTGTCCAGGAGAACCAGACAAGCCGTTTTTCTCCCATATTCGGAGTGTAGAGACTTGGGATTTCCTTCTATCTCCACCACACCCAGAGGAGAAGGTGAAACAGCGAGGTCCAGGAGAACCAGACAAGCTGTTTTTCCATTATGGGATTGTGTAAGTAC
Source organism: Rhinoderma darwinii (assembly GCF_050947455.1). Taxonomy (NCBI): domain Eukaryota; kingdom Metazoa; phylum Chordata; class Amphibia; order Anura; family Rhinodermatidae; genus Rhinoderma; species Rhinoderma darwinii. The sequence goes on along the minus strand of NC_134689.1, from coordinate 246,231,707 downwards.
CAGGTGCTGACATTTTATCTGGCTAAGTGCATAAAACTACTATACTATGAGGCACGGGTCTTTACCCCTTTTTTATTTCTCTATATTCCAAGACAAGTTCAGACCAGACTGGATTGTCAAGACCTGCTGCCAACCCAGAAATTGTATTACTAAAAATAACAAAACTTCCAGCGCGTGCTACTCTATTTTTCTACTCTAATTTTAATATGTGTGTTGAAACACATTCATTAAATGTAACAGAAACAGCTGTGTAGGAGGCTTAAAAGTGGGTGAGGAACAGTCAAACTCTGCTACAAAGGTGAGGTTGTGAAAGATAGTTTCATGTCACAGGTCCACCATGGCAAGACTGAGTACAGCAAGAAGACACAAAGTAGTTATACTGCATCAGCAAGGTCTCTCCCAGGCAATGATTTCAAATCAGACTAGGGTTCCAAGCTGTTCAAGCTCTTTTGAAGAAGCACAAAGGAACGGGCAATTTGCTAGTGTTTTGACAAATTAACTTATGCCACTATAAATCCATCAATGTAAATAAAATGTAAAGAAAGAAGATAATTGAACATAACAGAAATGTGTAAACAGGGCAACTATTGACCCATCCAGCGCTGCTAACTACCGACCAGTCTCTAATCTGCCCTTCATCTCCAAACTCCTGGAACGCTTGGTCTACTCTCGCCTTATCCGCTATCTCTCTGCTAACTCCATTCTAGACCCCTTACAATCTGGTTTCTGCTCTCTACACTCCACAGAAACTGCCGTTACTAAAGTCTCAAATGATCTCTTGGCGCCTAAATCTAACGGCAAATACTCTACTGATTCTTCTGGATCTCTCTGCTGCCTTTGACACTGTAGACCACAAACTCCTACTTAACATGCTCCACTCTATTGGCCTCAAGGACGCTGCTCTCTCTTGGTTTTCCTCCTATCTCTCTGACCGCTCGTTCAGTGTGTCATTTGCTGGTTCCACTTCTCCTCTTCCCCTTGCTATCGGGGTTCCTCAGGGATCAGTCCTAGGTCCGCTTCTCTTTTCTCTCTACACAGCTCCTATTGGACAAACCATCAGCAGATTTGGCTTCCAGTACCATCTCTACGCTGATGACACCCAATTATATGCCTCTTCCCGTGACATCATCCCTGCTCTAATACAAAACACCAGTGATTGTCTGTCCGCTGTCTCTAACATCATGTCCTCTCGCTATCTGAAACTGAATCTTTCTAAAACTGAGCTTCTTGTGTTCCCACCATCTACTAACCTCCCTAAGGGTATGTTCACACGATAGCAGGCATTTACGGCTGAAATGACAGACTGTTTTCAGAAGAAAACAGCTGCCTCGTTTCAGCCGTAAATGCTCCTCCTCGTAATATACGAGGCGTCTGTGACGCTTGTAAATCTTGAGCTGCTCTTCATTGAGTTCAATGCAGTCAATTTACGCGTTCAAGGCAATTTACGAGTTCAAGGCAGTCAATTTACGCGTCGTCGTTTGAGAGCTCTCAAACGACGCGTAAATTACAGGTCGTCTGCACAATACGTCGGCAAACCCATTCAAATGAATGGGCAGATGTTTGCCGACGTATTGCAGCCCTATTTTCAGACGTAAAACGAGGCATAATACGCCTCGTTTACGTCTGAAAATAGGTTGTGTGAACCCAGCCTTAACCTGATGTCTCCATCTCAGTGTGTGGCACTATCATAACTCCTAAGCAGCACACCCGCTGTCTCTGGGTTATTTTTGACTCAGATCTTTCCTTTACTCCTCACATTCAATCACTTTCACGCCCCTGTCATTTTCACCTCAAAAATATCTCCAGAATCCGCTCTTTTCTTACGGAGGAAACTGCCAAAACTCTCATTGTTGCTCTGATTCACTCTCGTCTTGACTACTGTAACTCATTACTAATCGGTCTTCCCCTTACCAAACTCTCCCCTCTCCAATCTATGCTCAATGCAGCAGCCAGGTTCATATTTATGACTAACCGCAACACCAACGCCTCTAATCTGTGCCAGTCACTGCACTGGTTGCCCATCCCCTTCAGAATAAGGCCTGATTCAGACGAACGTGGCGTTTTTGCAAACTCAAAACACGCAGCATTTTGCCTGCGCAAAAGCCACTTACCTGCTCCGTGAGGCAGCATCATATGATGCGCGACTGCGTGCTTTTCGCGCAGCCACCATCATTATGACACGCCATTTGGATGTTTGTAAACAGAAAAGCACGTGGTGCTTTTCTGTTTACATTCATCCTTTTGACAGCTGTTGCGCGAAACAGGCAGTTCGCAAGGAAATGCGACCTGCGTGGTTTTCACGCACCCATTGACTTCAATGGGTGCGCGATGCGTGAAATACGCTGAGATATTGAACGTGTCGCGCTTTTTACGCAGCGGACAAACGCTGCGAAAAAAGCATGGACTGTCTGTACTGCCCCATAGACTTCTATTGGTCCATGCGTGACACGTGGAAACCACGCGGCCTGCACGGACGCAATTCACGTTCGTGTGAATCTGCCCTAAAATTCAAACTTATTACTCTCATCCACAGTGCTGCACCTCTCTTACATCTCCTCCCTCATCTCTGTCTACCAGCCTACTCGGGTTCTACGTTCTGCCAACGACCTTAGATTAAAATCCTCCATAATCCGAACCTCCCACTCCCGTCTCCAAGATTTTTCTCGTGCTGCACCAGTCCTCTGGAATGCACTACCACCGACAATCGGATTAATTCCCAATATCCACAGTTTTAAACGTGCCCTGAAAACACATCAATTTAGAGAGGCCAATAACATTTCCTAATCTGACTCCTTTCCATGGCCCCCCTTTTAGATTAGTCATCAGAATAAGATTCCGTAGCACTCCTTCTCTTCATGTCCATCATACACGGATACTGGCGGGTGACCGGCTCATGCAGCTTTATGTTACCACCCCATGTGTATAAAAATGGCTGGACTATTGTACAGAACAAACACTGTTACACTTTGTGTCTCCTTTATTTCCTCATAGATTGTAAGCTCTTGCGAGCAGGGTCCTCATTCCTCAGGTTTGAATTGTAAATTAACTTTATCACTATGTAATGTCTGCTATTGTTTGTTTCATGTTCCCTCTAAATTGTAAAGTGCTGCGTAATATGTTGGCGCTATATAAATAAAGATTATTAACTATCAGCCGATGGATGAGCAAATCCTCGTTCATTGGCTGATTGTAATGTTTATGCTGCAAGAAATATTATTTCACTTTCTTGTTGATTGGCAGTCGTTTACACAGCCTAAGTCGGCCCGTGTAAGAGGACCCTTAGGCTATGTTCACACAGCGAAGTTGCGGCCAGAAAATCCACAGCATGTTACAGTAGCAGCAAAGTGGATGAGTTTTAACAAAACTCATTCACCTGCTGCTGAAATTGACCTGCTGTGCAGATTTTTTAATCCGCAGCATATCAATTTATGTTGCGAAATAATTATGTGTTCGTAGCCAGTTTGGGGAAGTTAAAATCCGCAACAAACGCCAACTTTTGCGATTTTTGCGGAAAACTTTTGAAAATTGCAAGTAAAGACCTTTCTCAAGTTTAAATGTAAAAAAAGACCATGCTCACCTCCCATAGCGATGCCTCGTTGCTCCCCATCTGGTCTCAATGCTGCCAGTCTCCTGTGATGACGTTTCATTCCATGTGACCGCTGCTACAAAGTCTGACACATGTAGTTGCACCCTAAGGACCTGTTAATATCAGTGTGGGTTTACATTCGACCTTTCCGTCTAAGGAACCGATGAACGGAAACCATAGCTTCCGTTTGCATTACCATTGATTTCAATGGTAATACTTCAGTTGAAGTTTGTTTCCATTTGTTTTCGTTCCGCAAAGTTTTCATTTTTTTTGCGGAAACAATAGTGTAGTAGACTACGCTATTGCTTCCGCTAAAAAAACCTGAAACTTTACGGAACAGAAACCAACTGCAACGGAAGCACTGCCATTGAAATCCATGGGTATGTAAATGGAAGCTATGGTTTCCGTTCGGCTTTCCGTTTATCACTTCCTCCGATGGAACAGTCAAACAGAGCCAATGAATGGAAGCCCGACACTGATGACACAGCCTAAGGGCCCTTTTATATGGGCCAATGATCTGGCAAACAAATGTTCATATGAACGCTCGTTCCCTATCTAATGCTCGTTCATCGGCTGATCGTATTCTTTATGTAGCAAGAAATATTAGGGTATGTTCACATGGCTTATTTTCAGCTGTTTTTCAGGCTGTAAACACCCCAAAAAACGGCTAAAAATATGGAGGCTGAATGCCTAAAAAACATCTGCCCATTGATTTCAATGGGAAAAACAGCGTTTCGTTCCGATGGGGCGCTTTTTTAGTGGATGTCACTACTTGAGACGTTTTTGGAGCCGTTTTTCATTGTCTCAATAGAAAAGCAGCTCTAAAAACGGCCGTAAAAAACACATCAAAAAACGCTTGATGCATAAAAATGGCTGAAAATCAGAGGCTGCTTTCCCTTGAAAACAGCTCCATATTTTATGACCGTTTTTCGTTTGCCGTGTGAGCATATCCTTATTGTTGTCGGCAGCACATCTCACTGTGTACTGCCGATGCGATGAACATGTATGGGGACGAGTGATCGTAGTAATGGTCAGTTGTCCTAATACATTACTGATCATAGCTCCTTGTGAAAGGAGCAAACGAGTGCCAATTAACGAGCTGTCTATGACATTTCTTTTTTAATTAACTCCCATTTATTGCAGCTGCCATAAAGCTCACACGCCCTGCTGTTCTGTACACAGACAATACAGGAGAATGTACAGACAATACAAGAAAGGGCCTGTCTCCATTATAGCAGGCAGGAACGTTTAACAAACAGCTACGACTTTTAAAAAAAAATATTAAACAGCTTATTTATCTTCTACATAACTTATCTAGTTATTAAAGGAGTTGTCTGGTTTCAGCAAATGAATGTTATTTCTTGTATAATTAAAAGTTATACAATTTTCCAATATACTTTATGTATTAATTCCTCACGGTATTCTACATCTCTGCTTCTTGTCATTCAGTAGGAACATTCATTGTTTATTTCTAGTGGATAAAATGATGTCCATGCTCATGTGATCAGTTATTTTTGCAGATTTGCTGTTCCGTTCCGCAAATGATAGAACATGTCCGATCCCTGTCCGTTTTTTCAGACCCCTACCTCCCATTAGAGTCTGTGAATAAATGTGGAAGTGTTTCCAGCAAGCGCCTGGGAAATCCCCTCACAGCATTGTGGACAGCACAGTTCACCTCTGCAGAGCTGTTGAAACATGGAAATCAGGCCATAATGTCAAAAATAGACCCTGAGCAACTCCATGGTTTCGGAGCACCCAGAACTCTAGGACACCAGATCTAATACTATAGCTACCACGACCGGATCTGCAAGTATGCGGCCTGGGAGGAACTATTAAGGAGCTCCTGCCAGAGAAATTTTAGAGATCCAGTTGTGTGCAGCACGATAAAATAAATAAGGGCATTTACCGAGTGCATTAACATGCAACCAAAAGCAATTGCCCCCTGCTTAATGCTATATGACCAGCAAGGCAGATGGCGCAACTATTAATGATCCCCATATTGCCGTGCGCTTGACCTCAGCGGCTGTTGCCCTTGCACACACTGCATAGTTGAATTAAAATATTTTTCACCTTGAAAAGCATAAAGTTATACATTTTTATGTTATTGCAGTAAAAACATGCAAAGACACGCTGCAACAGCTGCAGGGACCAATTCAGACTGGAACTCACAGAGCAGCATCGTAGTGGAGGGGGCGGCCCAACCAAACGCCCATATGTATATACCCGTTAGCTGATGTTTTTGAGGGCTGTGATGGACCCTAGACAGTAAGTTCATATTGAATTTTTATTAAAAAAAAGAGAAATTGAACATTTTTATTAGAACTGTTAGACCATTTAAAAAAAAAAATGGTGATGTCATACAGGCTTCTTTAAAAAGTGGCAATGCAGCTATGGTAAATAATGCCAGTACCATACTTCCATATGTAACTTCCAGAAGAGATTAGTCTTGCTGTCAAATAACATAGTCAGAATGGAAGTATGGTATGCACCACAGAGACCTGAGCTGTATATTATACTTCCATGCTGGTAGTGTGCCAGATATCAAGACTAATATCCTCTGGAAGTTACGTATGGAAGTACGGTACGCACCCCAGAGGCCAAGGCTGCATACCATACTTCCAAACGTAACTTACAGAGGATATTACTCTTCCTATCTGGAACAGTGCCAGAATGGAAGTATGGTAGGCACCTAAGGTCCCCGGGGAGCGTACTATACTTTCATTCTGGCAATGTTAATGAAAGCAAGACTAATATCTTCTGGAAGTTATGTATGGATGTATGGTACACACGCCGGAGGCCTAGGGTGCATACCATACTTCCAGATGTAACTTCCAGAAGATATTAGTCTCGTTGTCAATTAAAATTGCCAGAATGGAAGTATGGTATGCACCAAAGAGACCTGGGGTATCTGCCATATTTCCATACGACACTTGATTCTATAATGTTTTAGAATTTTAATTATTATTTGGCTGATGTTTTTTGTCTTACAACTATAGAACCGCTGGCAGTCTGGATGCTCCTAAACACGATTCAGATGAAATCCAAATAGGAGCACCACTTGTGAAATCTGCTAAAAGTAGCAGCAGCAGCACCACTACCTCCCGGCAACATACCTCAGAGTAGTGCAACATTTGGAGAACGTCTGTAGGTTCACCACCATTGTATTCCCAGGACAGGGCAGGGCAGAGGCGTAGCTAGGTTCTCCAGTACCCGGGGCAAAGATTCAGTTTGGCGCCCCCCAACCTCTTTCCTGACATCTCCTTCCCCCTCGCCATGTTTGTTTTCCCTACCAATCAATTACGTGTCATTTCTTTTCCACGTTTTTTTTCATGTAACTCAAGCATAAAAACATTTGTACATTTTACAAGCCTTATAGTTCTATACACAACCAGAACCCAGGTCATTACATATATACAGCACCAGAACCAAGCTCATTACATATATATAGCACCAGAACAAAGCTCAGTACATAAATACAGCATCAGAACAAAGCTCAATACATATATACATCCCCAGAACCAAGCTCAGTACATATATACAGCTCCAGTACCAAGCTCTGTACATATATACAGCACCAGAACAAAGCTCATTACATATATACAGCACCAGAACACAGCTCATTACATATATACAGTACAAGAACCAAGCTCGGTACATAAATACAGCTCCAGAACCAAGATCATTACATATATACAGCACCAGAACAAAGCTTAAATACATAAATACAGCTCCAGAACCAAGCTCAGTACATAAATATAGCCCGAGAACCAAGCTCAGTACATATATATATAGTACCAGAACCAAGCTCAGTACATATATACAGATCCAGAACCCAGCTCATTACATATATACAACACCAGCACAAATACAGCTCAATTTAGTGCAACCCCTGCCGTATAGGTTTGCACAAAATTGTTTCCAGCTCCCAGCATGGCCCAAACAATGCTATGGATATGCTGGAAGTTGCTGCTTCAAAAAAATAAATAAAATTATATCATAATCATACCACCCATCATCTCGCTGCAGATTATACAGTGACTACAGTACTGATTAGAGTCAGAATAAACATTTACATTAAAGAGACTCTGTCACCACATTATAAGTGCCCTATCTCCTACATAAGGAGATGGGCGCTGTAATGTAGATGACAGCAGTGCTTTTAATTTAGAAAAACGATCTATTTTTACCACGTTATTAGCGATTTTAGCTTTATGCTGATTAATTTCTTAATGCCTAACTGGGCGTGTTTTTAATTTAGACCAAGTGGGCGTTGTACAGAGGAGTGTATGACGCTGACCAATCAGTGACCAATCACCGTCATACACTTCTCTCCATTCATTTCCTCAGCACAGAGATCCTGCTAGATCAGTATGTGCTGTCTTATACTGACACATTAACGTTACTGAAGTGTCTTGACAGTGAATAGACATTCCTTCCAGCCAGGACGGGATGTCTAGTCACAATCCTGACACTTCAGTAACGTTTGTGTGGGACTTACAGCAGAGCAAGCATAATCTCGCTGTAATCTGTCATTTACAGCGTGATCTCGCGAGATTACACTTGCTCTGCTATAAGTCCCACACAAACGTTACCGAAGTGTCAGGATTGTGAATAGACATCCCGTCCTGGCTTGAAGGAATGTCTATTCACTGTCAAGACACTTCAGTAAAGTAATTTGTCAGTATAAGACAGCACAGCGTGAACAACGCAGTGTCACTATGCGCGGAGTAAATTAATGGAGAGAAGTGTATGACGCTGATTGGTCCCTGATTGGTCAGCGTCATACACTTTTCTTTACAACGCTCACTTGGTCTAAATTAAAAACACGCCCAGTTGGGCATTAAGAAACTAATTAGCAAAAAGCTAAAATCGCTCATAACGTGGTAAAAATAGATTGTTTTTCTAATTAAAAAACACTGCTGTCACCTACATTACAGCGCCCATCTCCTTATGTAGGAGATAGGGCACTTATAATGTGGTGACAGAGCCTCTTTAAGTGACTCACCGGTGACGTCTCAGATTCTAGTTATTTTTCTCCATCCAGTCCAGACCTCTATGATGACTTCTCCCGGTCACAGCCCATTTCTGCAGTTTGCCGCTCAGATGTCTTCAGCTTCTCACTTTTCAAACATTTCTACACCTAGAAACAAAAATAAAGTTCTCATTATACCTCACACTACGACCCTAAATATAATCGCGCCATACACTGCACCTCTAATTATAATAGTACCATACACTGTTTCCCACACATACACCATGCACCCTGTAGATAGTGCCTGCCATAGAGCCCCCTGTAGATAGTGCCCCCCATAGAGCCCCCTGCAGATAGTGCCCCCCATATTGCCCACCCCTGTATATAGTGTTCCACATATAGCTCCCCTTATAGTGCTCCACAGATAGCCCACGCCTGTATATAGCCCCCCTGTAGATATAGCCGACCCCTGTATATAGTGCTCCACATATAGCCCACCCCTGTATATAGTGCTCCACAGAATGCCCACCCCTGTATATAGCCCACCCCAGTATATAGTGCTTCACAGGTAGCCCACCCCTGTATATAGTGCTCCACATATAGCCCACCCCAGTATATAACCCCCCTATAGATAGGGCCCCCCCCCGTAGATAAAGCCCCCCATAGTTAAAGCCCCCCTGTAGATAAAGCCACCCCTGTAGATAAAGCCCCCCTTGTAGATAAGGCCCCCCTGTAGATAAAGCCCCCCCATGTAGCTAAAGCCCCCCCTCGTAGATAATGCCACACACTTTTTTATTAGGATAAAAAAACAAACTAAAAAACTCACCTTAATCTTGTTCCAGCACCGTCCGGCGGCAATCGAGACCTGCTCTCTTCTGCGCAGATCTCCTGGGGTTGAACAACGCAAGCAGCACGATGACGTGATCGCGACGCTTGTGTGTATGAAAGGCGCTGATTGGCAGGGCAGAATTACTTTTCCTGTCAATCAGTGAGACAACGGGACGCCACCCGGAATACGGGGACTGTCCGGCTGAATCAGAGATGGTTGGGAGGTATAAGATAGATAATAGATAGATATGAGATGGATGGATAGATAGATAGATAGATAGATAAGATTAGATTAGATATGTTTAATGAAGAAATGTGTTTTTGTATTACCACCACTACTACTATTACTATTCTCCCTCTCCTCTCAGGAGAGGGAAAAGTTACAGCAGTCCCGTGAGGGAGGGGGGGCAAGGGGGGGTCGCGGCAGCCGCAAAAAGAATGTGCGTGGAGACACAAGAGTTTCTAAAATCATAAACTAATGTCATTTATTTTATGATTTTAGAAACGCTAGTGTTCCCAGGCACTAAATGTACTCACCACTGTCCTGTGTTTTCCTGTCCTCTGCAGTGCTCTGCTCCGGTGTGTCTGCTCCCTCTCTCCAGGCAGACTGCTGCATCATAGACTCTGCGGTGCTGGCGCCCCCTCTAAGTTGCGCCCGGGGCACATGCCACGCCTGCCCCCCCCCTAGTTACGCCCCTGGGGCAGTGTACTATAGGCCGGAATATTACAGCCCCAACACACTGGTGAATCACATAGTGGGCCATACCCACCAGTTTAAAGTGCACCTGACTGTCCAGATCATTCTGGAACGCTTCCTGCTCTTTGACAAGGGAACTTTTTGAAATTTGATTATTTTTTTACTTTATAAATCATTGCTCTGCACATAAATCATTGTTCTGCACCATGTTGGTGCTAATATTTCAATTTAACATAAATGTTGTTAAAAAAAAAAATCTGCTGTCATTTTTTATTTGTTGATTGTGTTGGTGGGGGATTAGGTAACGGATTCTGAAATTGATGCCCTATCCTCAGAATAGACCATCAATATCAGATCGCTGTTGTAACCACACCATGCAATACTTCTGAACAACTATTGAGTTCTTCCAATGCTGGAGCAACAACCAAACAGGTGATCTGCGGCGTTGCATGGTGTCTGAAAAAAAAATTCTGATACTGTCGAGAAATATAGGTTATCAATAGCAAAATCTTTTACTACCACAAGGTTGGTTGAGTTGAGTACAGAAAATGGATTGAGGCAGAAACCTAAAGATGCATCCATTGTGTTTGTCACGTAGGGTTCGTGGACCCACTGGGCCGTACTGCCTTACCGGTATGGCAGCTGGCTAACAGGGCGCAGGTCAGAGTCTATAGTTCATATAGGGTACCTGTGGCAGCTCGGACATTAGCAAAGCAGGCCCAGCTGGGACTAGGCAGCAGGTAGACGTCAGGCGTGGAGTAGCAGGACAGGTGTAGCATACAGCACAGCACGACTACAGCACAGCACGGCATTTGACCAGGATAGCACAGGATACAGGAACAGGGAACACTTGGAGCTGGAAAACACTAGGAGACCATTTGCAAGACAAACTTCGGGTACGACAACAACACTCAGGCAGTACAGGAAGGGGCTGGGCCCCTCTTATATTCCAGGGCGCTCATGGGCTAATTAGCATTAAAGTCCGATGCGCGCGCTGCCCCTTTAAGAGCGGGCACGAGCATGCGCGCGCACCCTACAGGACCCGGCTGAAGTGAGTGGAAACTGAGGAGGAGACTGGAGCCAGCGCTCGCTGACCCATGGCTGCGGCAGTCAGGAGGCGAGTGAACCTGACGGCCCGCTGCCATGGACATGTCAGTGTTTTGGCAATGATGAGTTTTTGTAGCTTACATTTTTGCAGTTTAATGAGTGAAAGACGTCAGAGCCACAACACAGTGGATTCAGCGTTTATGCTTCCAGATGAGTCCTTTGTGTTGATGTGCACGTTTCATTTGAGATCTTCAATACCTAGGAAAAAAAAGTGCTACTTACCTTCCCATGGGTTCAATATTGTGTAAATGATAGTAGGCATAATAAAACTCAGAAGACAAATTTTATTTGTAATAATTTTAAGTAAACTTATAAATTGTAATGAGGTATAAGAAAGTATTTTAGTCAAAAATACAATTTTGACAGGTGTGTGTGTATGGATGAAATATTTTTTTTACACTTTAACATGAAAAAATATATATTTTTGTTAGTAATACCTTAGCTCGCAAGCCCACGTCAAGGGTCCTCATTCTCTTGAGAGTCCCTACACTAACTAAATTGGACCATTGAAACTAACTAGATAACAGGTAAAATAAAAAGTTTAGAATCCAAACCAAATGAATGACCCCCACGGATAGCATCCAGCTGCCATTGAAGTGCTCTCTCAGGGCTGATCTAGTAGTCGACATAGAGTTCCCAGATAGCCAGTCCTGATGTTCCAGATCATCCATGCAGGGTCTGGTCCAAAGCCCCCGATGAGGTAGTTACGTATTGGCCCATATCAGTTTTCAAGGCAGCATCGTGGATCCTGGTGAAATTGTGGAGGACCACAGAGGCTTGATTTACCAGGGTCACTTAGCTTGGATCCATCTGAATGGACGACATGAACACCCTCCATTTGTTGGACTCTAAGTACTACCAGGCTCTGGTCACCCGTTAGTTATAAATGTGCCTCCTGTTGGCAAGGGCTGTATCACGTGGGGTGACAGAGCAAAACTTTCTTAACATGGATGTGTTCGCCGTTTATCACACCAATGCAGTTAGGAATCTGCTGTCTTAGGGTATGTGCACACGAGAAGTGCTTTTTACGTCTGAAAAGACAGACTCTTTTTAGGAGAAAACAGCTGCCTCGTTTCAGACGTAAAAGCTCCTCCTCGCATTATGCGAGGCGTCTTTGACGGTCGTAAATCTTGAGCTGCTCTTTATTGACTTCAATGAAGAACGGCTCAAATTACGTTGCAAAGAAGTGTCATGCACTTCTTTGCCGAGGCAGTCATTTTACGTGTCGTCGTTTGACAGCTGTCAATCGACGACGCGTAAATGTCAGGTCGTCTGCACAGTACGTCGGCAAACCCATTCAAATGAATGGGCAGATGTTTGCCGACGTATTGTAGCCCTATTTTCAGACGTAAAACGAGGCATAATACACCTCGTTTATGTCTGAAAATAGGTCGTGTGAACCCAGCCTTATTTACAAGCCCTCGGCAATCCAAATCCAGTCTTTCGCTTGGGCTGTGGCATCACTGTACCTCTGAGTCTCTTTTAGATCACTTCGCATGTCACTCTAACGATCTGCGAAATGGTGGAGTTTTCCAGCAGGAACTCATAATGCAGCAATGCAAACGAGTTCCCAGTCACAAGGAATCTAGAAAATAAATAAATACATTCTTAAGAATTGTCAACATTGGTGTCAAAGGGCAAAAGGGTCATTATGGGTTCTTAACGCAGGGTGATGATGAGCTGCTCCTCCGGGGAGATGCATCTAAGCATGCATGTGTCCTGGAAGGTAAGTCCAGGACGCAGGTCTGACAGCAAGCAATCGAAGGTCGTGATCGACATGCGGTAGAAGTTTTTAAATGTATCCAGGTGCAGCCGCAGGTCTATGTAGAGGGTGTGGAAATAGCCTTTCCTGAGTTGTTGAGGCATAAACCCAATGCTTCTTCCTCCTCGGTTGTTCTTCCAGCATAGAGGTATGCTATCCAAGTCACCAAGAGAGAAGCCAGTATAGGAGGACAACATCCACAGGGTTTTTGGACATGGTGAAAATAAAAAAAAAGCCAGAAACGAAAGCTAGCCAAGCAGAGGAATCTAACAGAGCTGTCTATGCTGTAAATTCTATAGAAAATGGCGCCAGAGCGTTCATTTGACCTTATTTTAGAAGTTTCCGGTTGGTTGGGACAAGAATAGTGACAATTTCCTGCATCCATTTTTTTTGTGGATCCGTCAAAAAGGCATGACACGCAGACCGCATACAGCCATAAAACATATATACAGAACAGACGCAGTAGCACAACGGACTGAATTTGGTGGGCCACATAACAGAAACGGTGGTGTGTGTGTGAGCCCCTAAAGGGCCTCTTAGGCTGCCAGTCTGTGTATTGCAGAAGTATTGCAATACACAGTGATCAGAGTATTGCAATGTAAGTGATCAGAGGATTGCACGTTCAAGTTCCATAGTGGGACTAAAATACATAATAAAAAAACAGTTCAATACAGTTTACTGGGAAAAAAACAAAACCCTTTATTCCCTAACAAAAGGTTTTATTATGGAAAAAAATTATACAAAAATACATACATACAATAGGTATCGTCACAACTGAAGAGACCCATACCCAGGGCTGGCCTCAGGGGTGTGCGACCTTTACGAGTGCACAGTGCGCTGCACCCTCCCAGCATGTAGGGAACGCGACTGGGCAGGCCGTTTCAGCTCCATGTCCTCTGCTCTTGGTTATACACACGGAGGAAACAAGAATAGAGGCAGCAAGAGAAAAGGAGGAAGCTCCGCCCACAGCCCGTCTCCGCAAGAAGCCTGTCTGCAAGGGAGGAGGTAAGGGCGGGTTCACACGTGGCGGAATTTCACTAAAATTCCGCTGCGGACACTCCGCAGCGTTAATCCGCAGCGGTGCCGTTTGTCCATTGACTTACACTTTAATTTAGCAGTGTTCGTTTAGACGAGGCGTAAAATTACGCTGCGGAGCATAGGCTGCGGAGCGGAATTTGGTGTCCGCAGCATGCTCTGTCTGTTGCGGAGCAGTGGCGGACTCATGGCGGAATTTCTCCATTGACTTCAATGGAGAGTCAAAATTCCGCAATGAAGTCCGCAGATCTTATGTGTGCTGCGGAGCGTATTGGTTTTACTACCATGACATTTCTTCATTCTGGCTGGACCTATGTATTTCTAGGTCTACAGCCAGACTGAAGAAGTCAATGGGGCTCCCGTAATGACGGGAGCGTTGCTAGGAGACGTCTGTAAATAGTCACTGTCCAGGGTGCTGAAAGAGTTAAGCGATCGGCAGTAACTGTTTCTGCACCCGGGACAGTGACTACCGATCTCAATATACATGTATCTGTAAAAAAACATATAAGTTCATACTTACCGAGAACTCCCTGCGTCTGTCTCCAGTCCGGCCTCCCAGGATGACGTTTCAGTCTAAGTGACGGCTGCAGCCAATCACAGGCCAAGCACAGGCTGCAGCGGTCACATGGACTGCCGCGTCATCCAGGGAGGTCGGGCTGGATGCCGAAAGAGGGACGCGTCACCAAGACAACGGCCGGTAAGTATGAAAATCGTTTACTTTCACTAGGGAAAGTGCTGTCCCTTCTCTCTATCCTGCACTGATAGGGAGAAGGGAAGCACTTTTCCCGCAGTCCGCAGCAGCTAGTCCGCATCAATGTACTGCACATTTTGTGCAGATCCGCAGCAGAATCTGCAACGCAGATTCTGTGCGGCATTGATGCGGACAGTTGCGGAGGAAATCCGCCACGTGTGGTCATGCCCTAAGTGCCTATGTGTGTCTATGTGTGTGTGAATATATGTGTCTGTGTGTATATGTGTCTGTGTATATAAGTCTCTGTGTTTGTATGTGTGTTCATGTGTGCTTGTATGTCTATATATGTGTCTGTATGTGTGTGTGTGTGTGTGTGTGTGTGTGTGTGTGTGTGTGTGTGTGTGTGTGTGTGTGTGTGTTTATATGCGCCTGTGTGAGTATACTTTTTTTTATTCACGATCAGAAAGAAATACAGAGCATTGAGATGTGTAGACAACATGTCCACTGCAAGTACAAAGAAACTCAGTACAGCAAGTCAATTCAGCAATGTATCAGAACAATTATATGTTCAATCAATTAGGGCAATAAAAGTTATTGAGTATAGAAATGTCAAAACAGTAACATACAAAGCAATGTAAAGCGAGCAGGGTATCTGGTAATTTACACTCCTTTAATATTTAAGACCCAGCGTGTAGTGTCAATCACTGCCAATGTAGAATATAAATGGTTAACCAGTTAACTAAAACTCAAGCAGTTTCCACATGTAGAGATGCATCAAAATAAAACATAAACATGTCAGGTCATATTCAGCGGAAGGTCAGGACTTATAGCTATACCATGTTGAAACCAGAGGTCCAAAGTGTGTAATGTAGACTGTATACATGGAATGTAAGAGGGGCCAACTGGACATAAGTCAAACATGAGCCACGTTCGTGACAGCCAACAGATCAAGGGCTCGGGAGCGAATCCGAGATTCTGTGTTGGGGGGAGCAGACAGTAGCAGGAGATTGTAGCCACCTATCCCAAATATTGGTGAACTTGAGAGGACAATTTCTATGTTGGAATAACCATTTTTTGTGGGGTAACATGCTACCAACCAGAGACAGCCATTCTGCAAATGTAGGGGCACGGCAGGACATCCAAGTCTTGGCTAACAGCTTCTTGGCATAATATAATATCTCCACAGTAAATGTATGGATATGACTTGAGTAATAAACAGAACCGATAAAAACGTTCTGTTCCAGTTTAGGAGTTAGGGACTCGCAAGTCTGGGGATCCTTGTCGTGGATTGCGAGCTTGCGTCCTTTTGGCCAAAATGATTACCAATACCCCAGGTATTTTTCATTATTATGTATATTCGCTTCTCTTGGACACAGCCGGGTCTTTGATGCTGGGAGAGCATGATGTGTTGTTGTTTGGCATAGCAAGCAGGGTAGCCCGCTCTATGAATTATCAAGGCGTCACAAATAGGCTTCTACCTGGCTATACACGTTGTGCCTCATGACATACACACTATCCCTCCATGTTTCACTCACTTGCACCCCATTATCCATTTATTTCTATTGAGGCACTTCACTCATTACTGCCCCCTATATTTCACTTATAGTATTACACTTGCACACACACTATTCATTTATTATTTCTTACTACACATCCCATGCACCACACACCACTCCCCTCAAGACTAGTGGGAGTGGCTATTATTATTTAAAGCACCTGCTCGCCCTTTCATGAGCATTTCTGGCCTGGCTGTGTCCATTTGTAAGTATGGCCTTTTTTGGTGTTTTTGTATATGTCCCTGTGTTTTTATCGGTTCTGTTTGTGCATCAGGAACGTTCTGTTCCAGTTTAGGAGTTAGGGACTCGCAAGTCTGGGGATCCTTGTCGTGGATTGCGAGCTTGCGTCCTTTTGGCCAAAATGATTACCAATACCCCAGGTATTTTTCATTATTATGTATATTCGCTTCTCTTGGACACAGCCGGGTCTTTGATGCTGGGAGAGCATGGTGTGTTGTTGTTTGGCATAGCAAGCAGGGTAGCCCGCTCTATGAATTATCAAGGCGTCACAAATAGGCTTCTACCTGGCTATACACGTTGTGCCTCATGACGTACACACTATCCCTCCATGTTTCACTCACTTGCACCCCATTATCCATTTATTTCTATTGAGGCACTTCACTCATTACTGCCCCCTATATTTCACTTATAGTATTACACTTGCACACACACTATTCATTTATTATTTCTTACTACACATCCCATGCACCACACACCACTCCCCTCAAGACTAGTGGGAGTGGCTATTATTATTTAAAGCACCTGCTCGCCCTTTCATGAGCATTTCTGGCCTGGCTGTGTCCATTTGTAAGTATGGCCTTTTTTGGTGTTTTTTTTTTTATGACTTGAGTCATATTCCGCAGGGTCAGGAGTAAATAGGCAGGTCTTAGGGCACAGCGGGACAGGAGACCCCATCTCATCGTTGAGAAATTTGGCAACTTGACCCCAGAATCCAGCTATCTTAGGGCAGGACCACGCTAGATGATAAAAGGAGCCCGAGGTAAGTCCACATTTAGGGCATTCGTCAGGGTAGTTAGGCGGAAGCAATGTAATCTAGAGGTGGTGTAATACGCCCTATGCAGTATGTAAAATTGTGTGAGCTTCTCATTATAATTGGATGATACAGTTTTAGGGTAGGAGAGGGCTCTGTCCCACTCATCCTCAGTCAGCGGCCCCACATCATCCTCCCATTTCGCCTTCAGAGGGATGGGCATAGACTCTCTAAAATAGGCTATAAAGTTGAGAAATCAAATGTTTAGCTGGTGGAGAGAGAAGAAAGTTAGGAAGTGGAAAGCTTTGGTACGTTATTTCCCCGGGGCCCAACTGAGTCTCAAGTGCATGTTTGACCCTTAAATACGAGAACAATTGGGAGGAGGGGAGAGCATATTCCTCCTGCAGCTCTGGAAATGTTTTAATACTAGAGTCCGAATACATGTGAGACAGATACCAAATACCATTCCTATGCATGGGGATATCAAAGGAAATCTGCAATAATTCTGGGAGAGCTTAAGGGTGTGTGCACACGTAGTGTTTTCAGGCGTATTTCTGGGCTTTTACGCCTGGAAAACCGCCTGAAAAACCGGAAGCAGAACGCCTACAAACATCTCCCCATTGACTTCAAGGGGAAATACGGCGTTCTGTTTCGACGGGGAGTTTTTTTACGCCTTGTTTTCCAAAAACGGCAGGTAAAAAGACGCCCACAAGAAAGAAGTGCATGTCACTTCTTGGGCCGTTTTTGGAGCCGTTTTTCATTGACTCTATAGAAAAACAGCTCCAAGAACAGTCGTAAGAAAGCCACGAAAATCGTGAGTGGCTTAAAAACGGCTGAAAATCAGTTTTCCCTTGAAAACAGCTCCGTGTTTTCAGACGTTTTTGATTTTGTGTGTGCACATACCCTTACAGTGCCATAGAGGTGTATGTCTAGTGACGCCAGAGGAGTAGAACATGTGCTGGGAAACGTCCCATACCAGCAGGGCCTGATTCAGGAGCAGGTCTGTGTGAGTATACTTATCTGTGGTGTTACATAGTACTGCAGATAACATCCACTACATTATCTGTACTCAGAGAGTTATCACTGTATTATCTGTGGTGTTACATAGGACTGCAGGTAACATCCACTACATTATCTGTACCCAGAGTTATCACTGTGTGTTATATGTTGTGTTACATGGGACTGCAGATAACATCCACTACATTATCTGTACTCAGAGAGTTATCAGAGTGTGTTACATAGGACTCAATGTAACACTACTACATTATCTGTACTCAAGAGAGTTATCACTGTGTTATCTGTAGTATTACATTGGACTGCAGGTAACATCCTCTACATTATCTGTACTCAGAGAGTTATCACTGTGTCTTATCTTTGGTTTTACATAGGACTGCATGTAATGTGTACTACATTATCTGCAATCAGAGAGTTATCACTGTGTTTTATCTGTGGTGTTACACAGGACTGCAGATAACATCCACTACATTATCTGTATCCAGACAGTTATCTGTAGTGTTTCATAGGACTGCAAGTGACATCTACTACATTATCTGTACTCAGAGAGTTACCACTGTGTGTGTGTGTGTGTGTTATCTGTGGTGTTACATAGGACTGCAGGTACCGTCTACTACATTATCTGTACTCAGAGAGTTATTGTGTTATCTGATGGTGTTACATAGGACTGCAGGTAACATCCACTACATTATCTGTACCCAGAGTTATCACTGTGTGTTATCTGTTGTGTTACAAAGGACTTTAGATAACATCCACTACATTATCTTTACTCAGAGAGTTATCACGGTGTTATCTGTAGTATTACATTGGACTGCAGGTAACATCTACGACATTATTTGTACTCAGAGAGTTATTACTGAGTTACCTGTGTTGTTACATGGGACTGGAGGTAACATCTACTACATTATCTGTATTCAAAGATTTATTAATGTGTATTATCTGTATTATTACATAGGACTGCATGTAATGTCTACTATATTATCTGCACTCAGAGTTATCACTGTGTTTTATCTGTGGTGTTACATAGGACTGCAGGTAACATCCACTATATTATCTGTACCCAGAGAGTTATCACTGTGTTATCTGTGGTGTTACATAGGACTGCAGATGACATCTACTACATTATCTGTATTCAGAGAGTTATCACTGTGTGTTATCTGTGGTGTTGCATAGGACTGCAGGTAATGTCTACTACATTATATGTATTTAAACCATACCTGCACCACAACGTAATAGCACATCTTGGTTCAGGGGGTGATTTTTGAGCAGGCCCATCCGCTGGGCCTGCTCCGTACACAGCAGGTGTTAGCTGTGTATTACAGCTGACACCGGGACTAACAGCCAGAAACAGCGATCGCGCTGTTCCTGGCTGTTCAACCCATTAGATGCTGCGATCAATCACAATCGCAGCATCTAAGACTTTAGAAAGAGGTGGGCGCCCCCCTCCGAAAACTCATCGGCACCCCCGCGACTAGATCAGGGGTGCCGATAGTTGTCAGGGCAACCCAGAGGCCTAATGAAGGCCCAGAGGACTGCCTATCTTTATCTCCTGTTCACCTCCGTCGCTGTTTTTTGGTCATTTCATATCCCACAAGAAATTAAATAAAGAGTGACCAAAAAGTTTAATGTAGCACAAAATAGAAGAGGTACCAATTTTTCTTGTAGAAGTAGTGAAACATAAAAAAAAAGATATAAATTTGCCGTAATCATATTGACGGGTAGAAAAAAGTTAACATGCCATTTATACTGTACGTGAAAGCCGTAAAAGTGAAACCCCTCAAAAGATTGGGGAATGGCTGTTTTTTTCCTATTCCACCCCACAAAGAAGTTTTTACCAGTTTCCCAATACATTATATGGTACAATACATGGTGCTTTGAAAAACTACAACTCGTCCCGCAAAAAACAAGCCCTCATATGACTTTATTGACGGAAAAATAAAAAAATTGTGACTTTTGGAAGGTGGGGAGGAAAAGATGAAAACTAAAATCGAAAAAATGCCTGTGACAAGAAAGGGTTAAAGAGTTATCACTGTGTTATTTTTGGTGTTACATAGGATTTCCGGTAAAACTACTACATTATCTGTATTGTGTATATATATATGTTCATGTGTGGGTATATATGGCTCTGTGTGTGAATGTGTATTTGTGCTTGTATATATGTGCCTTTATGTATTTGTATATGTTCCTGTCTGTGTGTTTATGTGCCTGTGTGTGTGTCTGTATATATGTGTCTGTATATCTATATATTTACCTTAAAAAAAAACAATGACAGAATTTTTTGATCATTCCCTTTCTAAAAAAAAGAAAAAAAGTTAATCACTAAATTTTGTGTACCACCAAATCATGCCAATGAAAGCTACAACATAACACAACTACAGTCACAACTGCAGTCAAACATAAAAAAAACTATAAAAATAGAATAACGTTACTAGAATAACAACCAATAGACTAATGTTAAAGAGGCTCTGTCACCAGATTATAAATGCCCTATCACCTACATAATCTGATTGGCGCTGTAATGTAGATAACAGCAGTGGTTTTTATTTTGAAAAACGATCTTTTTTGAGCAAGTTATGAGCAATTTTATATTTATGCTAATGAGTTTCTCAATGGACAACTGGGCGTGTTTTTACTTTTTACCAACTGAGTGTTGTACAGAGGAGTGTATGAGGCCGACCAATCAGTGACCAATCAGTGTCATACACTTCTCATTGTTCCAGCCCAGCATGATCCACAGCACAGTGTGATTGTGCAGTGAAAGATGTAAACACGCCCAGTTGCTAAAAACACAATACACGCCCAGTTGGAAATAAGAGAAAACACGCCCAGTTGTCCATTAGAAAGGCTCATTTGCATAAATATAAAATTGCTCATAACTTAGCCAAAAATGATCGTTTTTAAAAAAAAACAAAAACGTTACTCTTATCTACATTGCAGCGCCGATCACATGCAATAAGAGATAGGGATTTGATAATCTGGTGACAGAGCCTCTTTAAGATGTCATTTATGCTGCAAGGTAAATGTAATAGAAACAAATCCCAAAAAACAATGGCGGAATTGCTGTTTTTTTCCATTCCTCCAAAAAAATTATTCAGCACATTATATGTACCCCAAAATATTGTCATTAAAAAGTATAATTTATCCCGCAATACCAAACGCTCATACGGCTGCGTCAACATAAAAAAAAATGGCTTTCAGAAAGCAGTAATGAAAAAACGAAGGAAAAATTTTCAGGGCGGACAGCGCACGAGCACTGAGGAATAGCATGGCTGTGGTCCAATAGGATGCCTCAAAACCAGGACTTCTGACTTGTACCTGGGTCTGAGGCATCCTATTGGTCCACAGCCTCCTCAATGCCCGCACTGTTCAATTCTTTGCTTGCCTCAATTCCCGCCCCATTCTCTTCTCATTCATGAAATTCCTCAGTGCTTCTGCGCTGCCCGCCCCGAAAAATTTAGTGTCCCTGGAAAACCCCTTTAACCCCTTCTCGCAATTTCACGTACAGTTACGTCATGGGAGCTGGTGTTTTCCAGGTCTGCCAGTAACGGAATCCTCCTATGCCCCGTCGTCGGCGGGGCCCAGGAGGCTTTCCGGTACCATCGA
This sequence comes from Rhinoderma darwinii, assembly GCF_050947455.1. Classification (NCBI taxonomy): domain Eukaryota; kingdom Metazoa; phylum Chordata; class Amphibia; order Anura; family Rhinodermatidae; genus Rhinoderma; species Rhinoderma darwinii. Next base: position 246,209,865 of record NC_134689.1, on the reverse strand, counting down.
CAAGATGGCGCCGGCTCAGCTTCCGGCTCAGAAGCTGAGCCGGCGTCATCAGCAGTGGGTGTCCGCTGTATGTTACAGCGGACACCCCGATCTATCGGCAGGAACCGGAGCTAGCTCCGATTCCTGACATTAACCCCTTCAATGCAGCGATTCAATGCAATCGCTTCATCAAAGTGGTTTGTATGCAATCGGCAGCCCTGCCATACAATGGCAAGGCTGGCGACTGTTACTATGGCAACAGGATGCCTAACAATGGCTTCCTATCTGCCATTACGTTAGCCGATTAGGCCCCGCCCGGAGGCGGAGCCTGATCGGCTTGCTGTCAGTGATAAACTGACAGTTCTAATACATTGCACTACATAGGTAGTGCAATGTATTAGAACATCAAACAAACAGTTGGACCTTCAAGTTCCCTAGTGGGACTAAAGAAAAGTGTAAAAAAAAGTAAAATAAAAGTTTCAAATAATAACACAAAACACAAATCACCCTTTTTCCCTTATCAAGTCATTTATTATTGAAAAAAATAATAAAGCCATACAGATTTTGTATCGCTGCGACCGTAACGACCTTAACTATAAAAATATTATGTTATTTATTCCGCACAGTGAACGCCGTAAAAAAAATAACTAAAAAATACTGACATAATTGCTATTTTTTGGTCACTTTGTCTTCCAAAAATTGAAATAAAAAATGATCAAAAAGTCGCATGTACCTAAAAATGGTACCTATAAAAACTATAACTCGTCTGGCTAAAAACAAGCCCTCATACAGCTCCGTCGACGAAAAATTTAAAACCGTTATGGATCTCACAACTTGGCGACAGAAAAAATCCATTCTCTTTGCAAAAGTTATTTTATTGTGCAAAAAGTTGTAAAACATAAAAAAGTGCTATAAATTAGGTATTATCGGACTGACACGCAGAATAAAGCTAATATGTCATTTATAATGCGTGGTGAACGCTGTATAAAAAGAACTAAAAAATATGCCAGAATTGCTGTTTTTTGGCCACCTTGCCTCACAAAAAAAAAAGGATAACAAGTGATCAAAAAGTCGCATGTACCTCAAAATGGTACCAATAAAAACTACAGCTCGTCCCACAAAAAAAAAACAACCCTCATACCACTACGTCTATGAAAAAATAAAATTAGCCAAGGCACCAATAAGCCAGGAAATAAAAATATTCAGTTGTGCCGGCCCGAGGGGAACGTTTCTTCTGTTTCAAGTGGCGAATTATCAAGGCCCCTAAAATTAGGGAACCAGGAAGGGGAGGGCCCAAACATATCTGCTGGAAGTGAGGGCGCCCGTATTATACCAGGACAACACTTTCCCAGCAAAATTCCCCAAACTTCAAAGATCCCGAGTGTGGACCAAAAGGGGAATAAGTAAAGACCATCTATTAGTGCGTCACCGGCCTGTGCAGAAAGGATTGTGTCACAGCGTAACACACATCTATGAATTATTTTATTGATTTTTTTTACCCCACTATACCACCTGACTATGCCCCTTATATACTCCGCCCGGCTTACATGTACCCCCACATTATAAATGGAAACACCAGTAAGACTCAAAACAAAACTACTACAAGCAAAATCCACACTCCAAAAGCTAAATGGCGCTACCTCCCTTCTGAACCCTACAATGTGCCCAAACAGCAGTTTACTTCCACATATATGGCATCGGCAAACCCGGGAGAACCCTTTTAACAATTTTTGGGGTGTGTGTCTCCAGTGGCACAAGCTGGGCGCCACATATTGGCATATCTATTGAAAAACCATTTTCACTCTGCAACATCGAGTACACACCAATTTATGGCAATCACCTGTGGGGTTAATATGTTCACTACACCCCTAGGTGAATACCTTGAGGGGTGTAGTTTCCAAAATGGGGTCACTTCTGGGGGGTTTCCACTGTTTTGGTCCTACAGGGACTTTGCAAATGCGACATAGCGACGAGAAACCAATCCAGCAAAATCTGTACTCCAAAAGCCAAATGGCACTCCTTCCCTTCTGAGCCCTACTCTGTGCCCAAACAGCAGTTTATGACCACATATGTGGTATTGCCGTACACAGGAGAAGTTGCTTTACAAGTGTTGCGGTTCTTTTTTTCATTTATTTGTTGAGAATATGAAACATTTTCAGCTAAAACTATGTCTTATTGAAGAAAAAGGATTTTTTTTTATTTTCACTGCCCAATTCTAATAAAATCTATGAAACACCTGTGGGGTCAAAATGCTCACTACACCCCTAGATGACTTCGTCAAGGGGTGTAGTTTTGTGAATCGAGTCACTTTTGGGGAGTTTCCACTGTACTGGTACCTTAGAAGCTTTACAAAAGTGACATGGTGTCAAGAAACCAATCCAGCAAAATCTGTGCTCCAAAAGCCAAATGGCGCTGCTTCTCTTCTGATCCTTGCCGTATGCCCAAACAGCAGTTTATGACCACAAATGGGGTATTGCCGTACCCCAGAGAAGTTGCTTTACAAATGTTGGGGTTCTTTTATTCCTTTATTTGTTGAGAAAATGAAAAATTTTGAGCTAAAGCTACATCTTATTGGAAAAAAAGGATTTTTTTTATCTTCACTGCCCAATTCTAATAAAATCTATGAAACCCCTGTGGGTTTAAAATGCTCACTACACCCCTAGATGGATTCTTCAAGGGGTGCAGTTTCCTAAATGGAATCACTTTTTTGGTGTTTTCACTGTTTTGGTCCCTTAGGGGCTTTGCAAATGCGACGTGGTCTCCGCAAACCATTCCTGCTAAATTTGAGCTCCAAAAGCCAAATGGCGCTCTTTCCATTCTAAGCCCTGCCGTGTGTCCAAACAGCCGTTTATGACCACATGCAGGGTATTGTTTCACTCGGGAGAAATTGCTTTATAAAAGTAGTGGTGCATTTTCTCCTTTTAGTCCTTGTGGAAATTAGAAAAAATTAGCTAAACCTACATTTTCTTTGAAACAATGTAGATTTTCATTTTCACGGCCTACTTCCAATAATTTCTGCAAAAAACCTGCGGGGTCAAAATGCTCACTATACCCCTAGATAATTTCCTCAAGGGGCATAGTTTCCAAAATGGGGTCACTTTTGGGAGATTTCCACTGTTTTGGTGCCGCAAGAGCCTTTCAGACCCGACATGGAGCCTAAAATATTTTCTAATAAAAAGGAGGCCCCAAAATCCTCTAGGTGCTCCTTTGCTTATGAGGCCTGTGCTTCAGTCAATAAGTGCACCAGGGCCACATGTGGGGTATTTCTAAAAAGTCCAGAATCTGGGCAATAAATATTGAGTTGCGTTTCTCTGGTAAAACTTTCTGCGTTACAAAAAAAATTTATAAAAAATTAATTTCTGCAAAAAAAGAAAAATAAATGTGAAAATTTCACATCTACTTTGCCTTAATTCCTGTGAAACATCTAAAGGGTTAAAAAACTTTCTAAATGCTATTTTGAATACTTTGAGGGGTGAAGTTTTTAAAATGGGGTGACTTAGAGGGTTTCTAATATATAAGGCCCTAAAATCCACTTCACAACTGAACTGGCCCCTGTAAAAATAGCCTTTTGAAATTTTCTGGAAAATGTGAGAAATTGCTGCTAAAGTTCAAAGCCTTGTGATGTCATAGAAAAATAAAAGGATGTTCAAAAAATGATGCCAATCTAAAGTAGACATATGGGTGATGTTAATTAGCAACAATTTTGTGTGGTATTACTATCTGTCTTACAAGCAGATACATATAAATTTAGAAAATACTTAATGTATCGAGCAAATTTTGCCAGTAACATAAAATCCAATGTGTCACGAGAAAACAATCTCAGAATCGCTTGGATAGGTAAAAGCATTCCGAAGTTATTGCCACATAAAGTGAAACATGTCAGATTTGAAAAAATTGGCTGTGTCCTGAAGGTCAAAACAGGCTGTGTCTTGCAGGGGTTAAGGATTATACCACAGTAGACCTTTCTATATTCCACATCCACTTTTCTGGAGCCTGCTAATAGGTGTCAGCATAAAGGAATACATGCTAATACATGTCTGGTAATAAAACGTATTCTGATTGTATAGGGATTATGTAATAGGTTTCCCTATTTAAAACCCTAATAAATTAATACATGATAAATAAAGTTTGCTGCTCCCCTTTACCCTGGTTCCCAAGAGTTGTTTTCTAATAATCTATGGAAAGAATCTTTATTCAGATTCAAAGTAAGACATTTTAGATTTTCCTCTACCAAGGTTCACTGGGGTCACTGGATTTCCAGAGTAATCTTGGTGTTAGGGATTCCACATGCCTTCCTTTAGATTTACAACCTTCTTATAGTTTTAATGATTTGTACACAAGGCAGCCAATTCTGTGTAACCTTGTTTTCCTTTTTGAGCTTCCAGAGCTAATTAAACGAAGATAACTGACAGGGAGGGAATTGGATTCAGCCAAAATTAATTAGATCCATCTGTTCTAACAAGTTATTGTTGCATGGCTAATAAATGTTATCAGATTAAAAATTATTCTAAATGGTAAAATGCAACAATAACAGAGGTGATCCAAGTTGTTACAATTGTTTACAAATGGCTGCAAATGTTCTAAAATAAAAAACAATCAGTACTCACCTATATTTTTCCCCAGCAATCCAACGCTAACATTCTGGCGGTCGTCCTGGCGTTTGTCTACATGCGGGCACCATGTGACCGCTGCGGCCAGAACACCGGGAGGAGCACTGGAGTGTCAACGCAGGGGGAAAAAATAAAAAACTCACCAATTCCACAATGTTTTTTTTCTGTTGTTTACTGTGCAGTGAAAATAAAAGGCTATATTTATTCTACGGGTTTTTACGATTGCGGTGATAACAATTTTTTTTTTTTAAGTGAGCTACTTTTAAAAGAATAAAATATTTGGGGGCGGCGAGTGTCTTGCAAGCCAAACGTGGTGGATGCTCAGAAATCCTGCTCCAACACTGAAGATCTATAGTCTGTTTTTATCTGTTTTGTCTGTACATCAGGAGTTTTTCGCTCCAGTTAGGGACTCGCAAGTCTGGGGATCCTTGTCGTGGATTGCGAGCTTGCGTCCTTTTGGCCAAAATGATCACTAATACCCCAAGTATTTTTCATTATTACTTATATTCGCTTCTTTTGGACACAGCCAGGTCTTTGATGCTGGGAGAGCATGGTGTGTTGTTGTTTGGCCTAGCAAGCAGGGTAGCCCGCTCTATGAATTATCAAGGCGTCACAAATAGGCTTCTACCTGGCTAGTCACGTTGCGCCTCATGACTTACACACTATCCCTCCATGTTTCACACACTTGCATCCCATTATTCATTTATTTTTTAGGCACTTTACTCATTACTGCCCCCTATATTTCACTTACATTATTACACTTGCACATACACTATTCATTTATTATTTCTTACTACACATCCCATGCACCACATACCACTCCCCTCAAGACTAGTGGGAGTGGCTATTACTATTTAAAGCACCTGCTCACTCGCCTTCATCAGCGTTTCTGACCTGGCTGTGTCCATTTGTAAGTATGGCCTTTTTCGGTGTTTTTGCATAAATGTCCTTGTTTTTATCTGTTTTGTCTGTACATCAGGAGTTTTTCGCTCCAGTTAGGGACTCGCAAGTCTGGGGATCCTTGTCGTGGATTGCGAGCTTGCGTCCTTTTGGCCAAAATGATCACTAATACCCCAAGTATTTTTCATTATTACTTATATTCGCTTCTTTTGGACACAGCCAGGTCTTTGATGCTGGGAGAGCATGGTGTGTTGTTGTTTGGCCTAGCAAGCAGGGTAGCCCGCTCTATGAATTATCAAGGCGTCACAAATAGGCTTCTACCTGGCTAGTCACGTTGCGCCTCATGACTTACACACTATCCCTCCATGTTTCACACACTTGCATCCCATTATTCATTTATTTTTTAGGCACTTTACTCATTACTGCCCCCTATATTTCACTTACATTATTACACTTGCACATACACTATTCATTTATTATTTCTTACTACACATCCCATGCACCACATACCACTCCCCTCAAGACTAGTGGGAGTGGCTATTACTATTTAAAGCACCTGCTCACTCGCCTTCATCAGCGTTTCTGACCTGGCTGTGTCCATTTGTAAGTATGGCCTTTTTCGGTGTTTTTGCATATAGTCTGCAGGAATCCGGCAAATTGGTGGCCCGAAACATCTCATTATCTCCACCACAGGCCTCTTGAGCACATCTAGAGAATTTTGAAGGGTTTATTCTACCCTCTGTCCATAATTCCCGCTGATGCCTAACAATAGGTCTCTTGTCAACCCTATGCTACCTACTGGGCCCATCATCGCTGGCTCTGAAGGCTCCAACCATAATAACAGCCTACTGCTTGGCTAAAACACTAAGCCTAAGATCGTGGACGAATGGTCTCCTCTCTTTTCTCCAGGGCCATCCGACATCAGCCTGATTCACCTCACCGCAGTTGAATGGCACTGACTGCCAGACAAAGTTGATTCTGGTGAGTCGGCCCTGTCATTGAAATCCTCACTGCCCGGCGTTTAGCAGTCACCTCCCATATCAAGCTCCTAGCCGCTCTGTTTGCCGATGCACAGTTCTTTTGTCATAGTGAGAAGCAGGCACCCTCTGGCCATTCCCCGCAACGGGGCCCGGCTGTTATTTATGAGCCTCTTGCAAACTTTCCAGCCAAACCTGGTTCACATTTAGGGGAACAATGGGACAGTGACCTCAGAGGTGGTGTAGAACTCTCACAGACTTCAAAACTCCAACCAGCTCATTATAAGGACTACCTATTAACAAGGAACCTTGCCCTAACTTTTTCAGGGACTGTAAGGGTACAGTCTACATCCTGCTTCTAACTATTACAATTATTAAAGGGACAGTGCCCTCATATTTTCTGGACTACCTACACGCATCAATACCTCTTTGACTTCACTTCTTTAAAACCTGTCCAATACCTCTTTCAGTAGAGTTTTCATTGGACACGGTCCCAATTAGGGAGCAACACAGATTTTTAATTGAGACAGCAACAACAGCCTGCTCTAAAAGGACTACTACTCCAATTTTTTTGGACTGTTCTCTTGTGTGGTCTGTGCTTTTTATTCCTTTTATCCTCTACAATAATGGCACACGTGCTAAGTGGAGCCACAAAACGGGCCAAGATGCAAGGTTCCGACATTATGATACTTATCAGTGGCACACTGAAACTCAGTGCAGCGCTAGAGCCAGGCGAGGTGGGTAACATATGCACTATGACTGGCACCAGTGGAGTACGCACTATACTGATTTGGGGCCCATGGAGAGAGAATGGTCCGGCTCTGAACTTCTTTTTTTCCTGACATTGCATTTTCCTGCAGCTAGGGGGAGCATAAACATTTTTACAGTTTCAATTGAATTCAACTGAGCACCATTTATGAATCACCTGTTTGACTTTTCACAAAATATGAGTCAGCTGGAAAGGCTTCAGATCTGTGCGGAGCGCAACTTGTTTATGAAACAATTCCTCCTCTTTTTCTACTTACAAAAATATATACAGGCACACCGCTCGAATGGTGCATTAGTATTAACAGAGATCCCCCTATAAAGATCTGTTATAAAATGATGGTGAACATTAACTTAAAAAAAAATGAGTACATGATTTCTATGTATTCCCCTGGCTGGCACTAATGTATGGACACTGGCTGGTATTATATGTCTGGCACAATATTATTGGAAAATCTTTATCTGTATTTTTCTGTTTATATGTGAATAGAATAGTTTTGGATATGTGTCATGCCCATGGCCGCGGGCCGTCAGGCTCACTCACCTCCTGACGCCCGCAGCCATGGATCTGCGAGCGCTGGCCCCAGTCTCCTCCTCAGGAGACGCCAGCGCTCACTTCCGCTCACCTCGGCCGGGCTTCGTACTTTTATGTTTAATTAGCGCATAGCACCCTGGACTATAAGAAGGGACCAGCCCCTTCCTCCCACGCCTGAGCGTTGTTGTCGTACCCTAAGTTTGTCTAAGCAAATAGTCTCCTAGTGTTTCCCAGTTCCCAGTGTTCCCTGTTCCTGTATCCTGTTACCTGTATCCCGTGCTATCCTGGTCGAGTGTGTGCTGAGCTGAATTCCTGCTGTGCTGTATTCCACGCTTGTACTGCTTCACTACGCCTGACGTCTACCTGCTGCCTAGTCCCAGCCGAACCTGCCTTGCTACTATCCGAGCTGCCACAGGTACCCTATAAGAACTATAGACTGTAACCTGCTCCATGTTGACCAGCTGCCATATGGCCAAGGCGGTACGGCCCAGTGGGTCCACGAACCCAACGTGACAATGTGTGTCCTGGACATAGGATAGGACATAGTCTAAAAGTGTTGATTCCGCTACTCCCACCGCTTTCCACATTCCAATTCTAGTAATTAACATCAACAAATTTGGCATCACCTCTGACCATAAGAGATGTAAAAAAATCTTTATTCAGGCACACAAATAGCTTTGGGTGGATGTATCCCTGTGTAGTTTCAGCATGTGATTCAGATAGTTGAACAAGAAAGCATAGGCTGCTTTGCTGTAGGAGCCACAATGCATTTCTGAGTTTATTTTCTATCACCATATTGTAAATTCCAAGCGCAGTCTGAATGGAATAAAAAACAGAAAACCATCTGTGTATTTAACCCCTTAAATCACCGTGAAGTAACATTAAACCACTATGGCGCACAGTTACATCATGAAAAACTATTGATTGTCCCAAGATGAAAAAAATTCACCTATGTCCAAAAAATCCCAAATTACAGATCGAAGATTTGTGAAATCATTTAGATGGCAAAAAAATCATGTTTTTATTAACACAGCCCAAAAAATAGCATGTACGTTTCAACTCACAGATGATTGACAAGTCTCCTGCGTGAGTAGAAACATTGCTTGCGTTTTTTTGGGACTGTTAATAAACAGTTGATTTTTTTACCATATGGATGCTGTCACAGATCTTCTTGCATTGCACAGTTTAGTTATGGTGATCGTGTAAACAAAACATAAAAAATACAAATATATTATATCGCCACAATCATAACGACCCAAACAATAAAGTAAACATATTATGTAAACCGCAGAATGAACAATGTACAAAAACCCGCAAAAACCAACGGTGGAATTGCTTTTTTTTCATCCCTACTCCCAAAAAATGTAAATGAAAATTGATTAATAAGTCCCTTGTACGCCAAAATGGTAACAATTAAAAAAACGACATTTCGTCCCGCAAACAACACGTTTGGCTATGTCAGCAGAAAAATAAAAAAGTTATGACACTTGGAATGCGGTGATGCAAAAACAAGTTATTTGAACAACAAAGTTGTGGAAAAATGTTAAAACCTCAAAAAAACTATACATATTTAGTATCGCCTAATTGTATAGAATAAGGGTAACACATTATTTACACCGCATGGTGAACAGTGTACATTTAAAACGCAAAAAACTATTTTGAAATTGCTGCTTTTGTTTTCCCATTCCCCCCTAGAAGAGTTGATAAAAGTTAATCAATAAGTTCTATGTACCGCAAAATGGTGCCAATGAAAAATAATACTCATCCCACAAAAAAACAAGTCCTGGCTTTCTCGATGGAAAAAATAAAAAAGTTATGACTTTCTGAATGTTGTGACGCAGAAAACAAACAATTTCTGCAGCCCTTTAAGCCTTGACAAGAAAATATTTTACAACAGTGAACTGGGGGACAGAAAGTAATATTTTGCTATTTATTTTTTAGGTATGCGTGCTATATATGTTCTTAAAATGATGAGGCTGATGAATGAGGGGGAACAAATCCAAAGACTCATAATGATTCATAGGAAATAATAGTGGGACAGCACTGAAGAACAAAAATTGTACTTTAATCTGTTCATTGTAAAAAGGTTTTGTCAAACTTTTGCTTATTGTTTTATAGATGTTGCTAAATAGAGACATTTCATCTGCAGGCAATGTGTTCATGCACGTATGGACTGTATGATGAGACAATGCAATAACATACATTTAATACTTATAGAGTGACAAAGAATGCTCAGGTTTCATCATTTGCTATCAAGACTAGTGCATTATTTCTAGTCTTTGCTGCTGGCTTTTAAAGGTATTTTATCCGCTTTTACTTAGAAGCTAATCTGCAACTAAACAATTGCTTACTTTGTCTTTACATAATGAGATTGTTCCACCAGATCCTAAAATATCTTTTAGAAAAAAAACAAACATTTTAGCATATCCCGTTTTTGGATTAGTGGTCAGATAAATTGGGCAGTGAGCGCCTCTGAACACATATATCAGAATGAATTCATCTACTTCCAGTCAACATTTAGTTCTCCAGACATCTTGGGATTACATCCTTACAGAGTTTGGTGGCCCGGTGACTAGTCCCGTTTTTCCTGTCTTGCTGGCATTCTCTGGCTATCTGTGCTTCAGTTTGCCCTTTGCTATTATAGACATGTTAGGACCTCGATGCCAATTTTTCTACCAATACAAAATTCAGAAGAACAAGCGACCAACAATAAGGATGATGATTTTCTGTATCTGGAAGGCTGTGTTAAACCATGTGATATATGTCTTCCCAACTGTATTTCTGAATTGTCTGTGGATGCCACCTGTATCCTTGCCAGTAAGTGCCCCTTCTGTTTGTACTCTTTTTGGGGAGGTCTTGGCATGTCTGCTTTTGTTTGACTTACAATATTTTATATGGCATGTACTACACCATAAAAACCACTGGTTATACAAGAAGGTCCATGCTGTCCACCATGAGTACGTTGCACCATTTTCATGGTCTAGTCAGAACCTTGGCGGCTATGAGTTGATGACTGTTGGCTTTTGGAGTACCATGAATCCCATCCAATTAGGATGTCATCCACTGACGTCCTGGACTTGTAACCTACTTAGTATTTGGATGTCTGTAGATGACCACGTAGGCTATAATTTTCCCTGGTCCCTTCACCATGTATTCCCGTTCGGCTTATATGGAGGGTCTTTATCCCATGACTTGCATCATCAGAAACCAGGAACAAACTTTGCTCCATTTTTTCGACACTGGGACTTAATTTGTGGAACCGTTTGCTCTATTACTGAAAATGCCTAATGTACAAGCTTAAATTTTTTATATATATATATATATATATATATATATATATATATATATATATATATATATATAAAACATACATATGTATATTTTAATTTGTATAACAACAGAGTGAAGGGAAACCAAATAGTGTTTTTAGCATAGAGGGAAAAGAACCCATACACCCCTGAAGGCTTCTGATGTGATCTGTTTAATCCAGGAAATTAAGACAAGATTAAGAATGTGTTTTTATACTTATGTGTTGTTCAGTTCATTTCATTCAGATACACCCACACACAGATGGATATACAGCATCATCTGTGCAATCTAGTATATGTGTTATTACATTCTAGGAACCAAAAGAACCATGCTATTGCTAACTGTTATTGTAATCAAACCGGTGAAAATATATATACAGTCAAAGGTGAAATATATACAGTGTATGTATATATATATATATATGTATATATCTTATAATATCGCATTAATATATGATACAGTTAAAGATAACATAAACAGTTCACATTTCACAATTGAAGTCAGTTGCATGTAAGCAGTCATTTTGGACGATTGTGATTTTAAGTACCATACAGTAACCAACACCTGGCATTAAAAGGGCAAATAATTCCAGCATGACCACATGTATAATAGTCACCTAATGAAGTTATTGATTTGCTAATTGTAGACAGTAAAAGGCATAGTTTGTCTATTCATACTCAACATATGTCGCTCATAGTGATGAAGTCCAGTCTGCGGTTTCAGCTATGCAGACATGTAAATAATTCAGCTATAATATAACACTAATTTTATACAGTATATCCAAAGCAAGAGGGTTACACTGAAATATGTGGATATTTTCTTCTTGTATAACAATTATTTTAAATGCAGATATTTTGTATGTATGTACATTAAATCACACATGTAATCTCACTTATTTGTTCACTGTTTCCCTGCTGTAACTAAAAGCTGTTGTTTGTCAATTGTGGCCCCTTTAAAGCAGTGATATTATCCTTTTGGAGCCAGACTGTGTTGTCAGGGAGCTGGAAAGGGTCTGAATTGTTGGGTTTGTGAACGCTGCTGAATGGGAGGGGGAGTCAACTCAGCGCCATCTAAATGAATAATAAAAAGGAAGATTCTATGCAGCATTTCCCTTGAAGATCATAGCTAAGCAGGTACTGATGATGGAAGCCTTCTCCTGTCTGGCCCATGCTTTGGACACATACCTCCACAGCAGACCACTGCTACATCTATTGTGGGACTACCTGCGGCTTCATTATGCTGATACTCTGAGGTCTCCACTCTTTCCTGTAGTCCTTACTGTTTCATGCTATGCTATCTCCTGCATGCCTTACCTTGTTTTCAACATCATGGGCAGAAGATTGCCTTTTATTCACAAATATAAGATCCAACAGGACCGAAATCCAACTGGACCAATGATTCTCCATTGCCTCGGAGTGACTCTATACAACCACCTGTTCCTTATCTTCCCAGCTGCTTTTGCCCAGTGGTACTGGAGACCTCCATGTCCATTGCCAGTAGAAGCTCCAAGCATTTTGGATGTAGTGTTTGGCGTGATAGCAAGCCTTCTGCTATTTGATTTTCAATACTTTATTTGGCACATGATCCATCACAGGAACAGGTGGCTATACAAAACATTTCATGCCATTCATCATGAATACATGGCTCCTTTTTCCATAGCCACCCAATGTCTTGGGGGCTGGGAACTGGTAACTGTTGGGTTCTGGACCACAATAAACCCTATAATCTTCAGGCGCCATATTCTCACAACCTGGATATTTATGGTATTTCATGTGTATGTCTCTGTAGAGGACCACTGTGGATATGATTTCCCTTGGTCCACTTCATGTCTAATACCATTTGGAATCTATGGGGGGCCAATAAAACATGATATGCATCACCAGAGACCTATGAGCAACTATGCCCCCCATTTTACACATTGGGACAACATTTTTGACACGCATGCAGACTTCACTTCTGTCAAAGGCATACTGGAGGTTGCTATCCCAAATAAGACTTGTTGTGCTAGTAAACAGGAGCATAACCTCTACGATGAAAGTGTCTCACCAACAGATAGGGTTGCTGAAGAAAGGAGCATTTAAATGATATATCATATATAAAAAGTTAGATATTTCTGTATTTTAATACCAGTTTGTTTATTGTAATTTTTTTTCAATGGGAATTGGGTATTTTCTTTTTTTGTTTGTAAATAAGCAAATGTCTGTGTTATAACACCAGGGTGATCATTTATGGTAAATGAGGTTAATAATATGTCAAAAACCCTTCACTTAAACAGTGTGTCCCACATTTTTGGCTACTGAACATCTACAGCAGTGTATTCATTCTTTGTTACTGTAATACACTGCTTTTGTGTGGTCGGTGCTCCTATTAATTTACAAGGAGTGTGTAGGAAAACTGTTAACCGAATGTTAAACACAAATGCTGGTTTATGTTTGCATGTAAATATAAAAATCAAATTAACATTTTATATAGAATATCAATATAGTCTGGATAATGTCATACATTCTTTGTCATGGCCATACATAAGGTATGGTGGCAGAGGTAAAGATCTGATCTGATTATTGTAACAATAATACTTATGACTATAATATTGAATGAGTCGGTTCTGAAATCAGAAATCTGCTCCACTGGTCAGAAAACTTTGTTGTTAAAGCTAAAACTTTACTTCACAATAGTCCAAGGAAAATACACGTGGGGTAATACGATTGTTCCCATGGTACGAACAACTGTCCATGCAGACAATTTTTATATTATGGCAAATGTGTTTTCATGCTTGCCCGTTCCCGATCGTCAAAATATTCACTGGACCAGGGGGGAATCTGTCTACTGCCAGTTTAAACATCTGTCACTAGCTGGTGCCATGCCATCTCTGTGTGCTTACTAGTGAAGAAAAAAGCTGCAGGTTGATGTATTTAGATATTTTTATATTTATATTTTTATATTTACACATTCAGGGGTCTCAAACTCGGCCGAGACATAGAAAAAATGGGAAGTTAACGGGCCGCATTACTTTCAAATTTGATACAATACAAATTATTGTTAATCAATTAGTTATTTGAACTACTGTAACAATACTACAATACCATAACAATACTACATTAATATAAGAATACTACATTACTATAATAATAATAATACCTCCTTACTATAATATTACTACATTACTATAACAATAATACATAACTATAACAATACTACATTACTATAATAATATTACATTACTATAATACTACATTACTATAACAATACTACATTACTATAATAATAATACTACATTACTATAATACTACATTACTATAATAATAATACTACATTACTATAACAATACTACATTACTATAATAATACTGCATTACTATAATACTACATTACTATAACAATACTACATTACTATAATAATACTGCATTACTATAATACTACATTACTATAACAATACTACATTACTATAATAATATTACATTACTATACTACATTACTATAACAATACGACATTACTATAATAATACTACATTACTATAATATATTACTATAATAATACTATAGTACTATAACAATACTACATTACTATAATATTACATTACTATAATAATACCACATTAATATAATACTACATTGCTATAATGCTATATTAATATAACAATAATACATTACTATGATAATACTAAATTACTATAATAATAATACTACATTACTATAACAATACTACATTACTATAACAATAATACATTACTATAATAATACAACATTACTATAATAATACTACATTACTATAATAATAATACTACATTACTATAATAACACTACATTACTATAATAATACTACATTACTATAATACTACATTACTATAATATTACATTACTATAATAATACCACATTAATATAATACTACATTGCTATAATGCTATATTAATATAACAATAATACATTACTATGATAATACTACATTACTATAATAATATTAATAATAATAATACTACATTACTATAACACTACATTACTATAACAATACTACATTACTATAACAATAATACATTACTATAATAATACTACATTACTATAATAATACTACATTCTTATAATAATAATACTACATTACTATAATACTACATTACTATAATAATACTACATTACTATAATAATAATAATAATAATAATAATACTACATTACTATAATACTACATTCTTATAATAATAATATTACATTACTATAATAACACTACATTACTATAATAAGGGCATGACCAGACGTGGCTGAATTGCTCTGGAATTCCGCTGCGGACAGTCCGCAGCGGAAATCCGCAGCGTACACGTTTCTCCATTGCCTTCCACAGCTTTTTAGTTAGGTTCGTTTACACGTTGCGGACAATTCCGTTGCGGAGCATACCCTGCGGTGCGGAATTTGGTGTCCACAGCATACACTGACTGTTGCGGACGTGTAGCGGACTTGTTGCGGACTCATTGCGGAATTTCTCCATTGACTTCAATGGAGCGTCAAAATTCCGCAATGAAGTCCGCAGATGTTATGTGTGCTGCGGAGCGTATATTGGTTTTACTAACATGATAGTTCTTCATTCTGGCTGGACCTTTGTATTTCTAGGTCTACAGCCAGACTGAGGAAGTCAATGGGGCTCCCGTAATTACGGGTGACTACGTGTGTGCACCCGTAATTACGGGAGCGTTGCTAGGCGACGTCAGTAAATAGTCACTATCCAGGGTGCTAAAACAGTTAAACGATCGGCAGTAACTGTTTCAGCACCCTGGACAGTGACTTCCGATCACAATATACATCAACATGTAAAAAAAATAGAAGTTCCTACTTACCAAGAACTCCCTGCTTCTTCCTCCAGTCCAGCCTCCCAGGATGACGTTTCAGTCCAAGTGACGGCTGCAGCCAATCACAGGCTGCAGCGGTCACATGGACTGCTGCGTCATCCAGGGAGGTCGGGCTGGATGTCAAGAGAGGGACGCGTCACCAAGACAACGGCCGGGTAAGTAAAAATTTATTTTACTTTTACTAGGGAAAGGGCTGTCTCTTCTTTCTATCCTGCAATGATAGAGAGAAGGGAAGCCCTCTTCCCCTCAATACGCAACGGCTAGTCCGCATCAATTTAATGCCCATTTTAGGAAGAGCCGCAACAGAATCTGCAACTCAGATTCTGTACGGCATTTATGCGGACAGTGTATGCAGAACTCCGCCACGTCTGGTCATAACCTAATACTACATTACTATAATACTACATTACTATAATAATACTACATTACTATAATATTAATGCATTACTATAACAATACTATATTACTATAACAATACTACATAACTATAACAATACTACATTACTATAATAATATTACATTACTATAATACTACATTACTATAACAATACTACATTACTATAATAATACTACATTACTTTAATATATTACTATAATGATACTACATTACTATAATAATACTACATTACTATAACAATACTACATTACTATAATACTACATTACTATAATAATACTACATTACTATAACAATACTACATTACTATAATATTAATACATTACTATAACAATACTACATAACTATAACAATACTACATTACTATAACAATACTACATTACTATAATAATACTACATTACTATAACAATAATACATTACTATAATAATACTACATTACTATAATACTACATTACTATAATATTACATTACTATAATAATAATACTACATTACTATAATAATACTACATTACAATAATAATAATAATAATAATACTACTACATTACTATAATACTGCATTCTTATAATAATAATAATAATAATAATAATAATAATACATTACTATAATAACACTACATTACTATAATAATACTACATTACTATAATACTACATTACTATAATTATACTACATTACTATAACAATACTACATAACTATAATAATACTACATTACTATAATAATATTACATTACTATAATACTACATTACTATAACAATACTACATTACTATAATAATGAAAACCACGCATGGCACACGGAAGCACTTCCGTGGGATGCGCGTGATTCGCGCAACAGCAGTGAAAAATATGAATGAAAACAGAAAAGCAGCTCTTGCTTTTCTGTTTACAAACATACAAACAGAGTGTCATAATGATGGCGGCTGCGCGAAAAGCACGCAGCCCCGCATCATATGGTGATGACACACAGAGCTGTTAAGTGCCTTTTGCGCATCTAAATCACAGCGTTTTTTGCGTGCGCAAAACGCACACGCTCGTGTGAATCCGGCCTTACCTTGACTCCAGGGACGCTCTCCGGCTGTTGCCTGTGTACCTGTGTAGCCGTCTGCGGACTGAGATCTTACTTAAATCCTCTGTATCTGGCATGTGAGTGACTAACTATTCCATGGGAATAGACTTTAGTGGTTCAATTTAATTTAAATGTATGAATATATCACCGCTACTCATTAGGGTATGTTCACACGCAGAGTCAAAAACGTCTCAAAATATGGAGCTGTTTTCAAGAGAAAACAGCTCCTGATTTTCAGACATTTTTTGTGCCACTCACGATTTGCGTGGCGTTTTTTACGGCCGTTTTGGAGCTTTTTTCAATAGAGTCTATGGAAAACGTCCCACGTTCTTTTTCGCGGCTGTTTTTTTATGCGTAAAAAAACGCAGCGAAAAATGCTCCGTCGGAACAGAACACCGTTTTCCCATTGAAATCAATGGCCAGATGTTTGGAGGCGTTCTGCTTCCGATTTTTCGGTGTTTTTTCAGGCGTTTACGACCCGAAAAATGGCCAAAAATAGGCCGTGTGAACATACCCTTACACACAACGGATCCTCCTTAAATCCTCACAAGGAGCAATGATCGGTTATGTTTAGGAATGAGCGCTCGTTGCAACAATCATTCATCTCCATACATTTCCATCATGTCGGCAGCACGTCTACCTGTTTACAGGTAAATGTGCTGATCGTAGCTCTGTTTATACAGGGCAATTACATAGTTACATAGTTACATAGTTACATAGTTAGTACGGCTGAAAAAAGACACATGTCCATCAAGTTCAACCAAGGGAAGGGAAAAGGGAAGGAAAAATTTCTACACATAGGAGCTAATATTTTTTTGTTCTAGGAAATTATCTAACCCTTTTTTAAAGCCATCTACTGTCCCTGCTGTGACCAGCTCCTGCGGTAGGCTATTCCATAAATTCACAGTTCTCACTGTAAAGAAGCCTTGTCGCCTCTGCAGCTTGAACCTTTTTTTCTCCAGACGGAGGGAGTGCCCCCTTGTTTTTTGAGGGGGTTTTACAAGGAACAGGATTTCACCATATTTTTTGTATGTGCCATTAATATATTTATATAAGTTAATCATGTCCCCCCTTAGTCTTCTTTTTTCAAGGCTAAATAGGTTTAATTCTTTCAATCTTTCCTCATAACTTAAATTCTCCATGCCCCTTATTAGCTTCGTTGCTCTTCTTTGTATTTTTTCCAACTCCAGGGCATCCTTTCTATGAACTGGAGCCCAGAACTGAACTGCATATTCTAGATGAGGCCTCACTAATGCTTTGTAAAGTGGCATTATTACATCCCTGTCCCGCGAGTCCATGCCTCTTTTAATACACGACAATATCCTGCTGGCCTTTGAAGCAGCTGATTGACACTGCATGCTGTTATTGAGTTTATGATTTACAAGTACACCCAGATCCTTCTCAACAAGTGAATCCGCCAGTGTAGCGCCCCCTAGGACATATGATGCATGCAGGTTGTTGGTACCAAGATGCATAACTTTACATTTATCTACATTAAACTTCATTTGCCAAGTGGACGCCCAAACACTTATATGATTGGGAACATTTATATGAACCCTCGTTTGCCTGGTCATTGGCCTTTGTAAAAGGGCCTTAAAGAGGCTCTGACACCAGTTTATTAATGCCCTATCTCCTAACTAATCTAATAGGCGCTTTGCTGCTGATAACTACAGTGTGATTGTTTTTCAAAACGTTTATTATTTGCAAAGTTAGGAGCATTTTTCTAAGGGCCAGTTCACACAGAGTTTTTTGACAAGTTTTTTGGCACGGAAAGTGCGCCGCAAAATGCGACAAAAAATGGCTGAAAATGCCTCCCATTGATTGGAGGCGGAGGTGTTTTTTTCCCGCCAGCGGGAAAACCGGCTCGCGGGAGAAAGAAGGGAGATGCCCTATCTTCGGACGTTTACCCCTCTGACCTCCCATTGACATTAATGGGAGGCAAAGAAAGCGTATTTCGCAGCGTTTTATGCCCGCGGCGCTCAATAACCACATGTTGAAAAACGCAGCGAAAAATGCTGCGAAAATCAGCGGGCAGGCAGACGAAAATCTGTCTCTAACTTACTAACGGAATTTTGAGGCAGATTTTCCTCCTGCAAAAAACTACCGAAATATGTTAATGTGGCTCCAATAGCCAAATAGGAGGTGACTCTTTCTTTTCACTCTGGGCGGTGTAATGTTTTCTGTATAACGCTGTCCAATCATCACACAGTTTCTCCCCCTTCCCTGCCCAGCAGTACAGTGTAGTCATATAGTATACAGCTTCCATTCCCGACTGCGTATTCAACTGGTGATATCTCCGGTTGTGTTACAGATAGAACTGCAATCCAGGTGTCATAGGAAACATTAGAATGTCCTCTTTCATATGACACCAGAAGGGAATATTTAGAAAAAAGCTCATAACTTCTAAAATAATAAACGTTTTGGGACACAATTTTCACTAACATTATCAGCGTGACAGCGCCTATTAGATTAGCTAGGAGATAGGACATTACTAAACTATGACAGAGCCTCTTTAAATGTGGCACTGTCATGGGATGCCACCCTTGCCACAAGTTAGTTTGTGAAATTTCTGAGACTACACAAATTAAAGCACATCCAACCAAACAGGCTAGGTGATTAAATAAATAAAACACTGTAGACAAATATAAACTTTCCAAAAGTGAGTTGACTGAAGTCGGCCACAGTTATTTATTAACCCCTTCCCAATATTTGCCATATGGACACGTCATGGAAAGCTAGTGCGTCTCGCATTTTGCCGTATCCATACGACAAATGGTGGACACCAGCTCAGAAACTGAGTCGGTGCCACCATCGCCGAATGTCAGGGGTATCTCACAGCTGACATCTGGCTGTAATGGCGGGGTCCAAAATTAGCTTTGATCCCCGCCATTAACCCCTTAAATTCAGCGCTCAAATGCGATCGCTGCATTTAAGCTGTTTGCAGCTCATCGGAACCCCAGCAATGATATTTTCGGTGGCTGCACTGGCAACCGGAGGCCTAATTCTGGCCTCCCAGTCTGCTTAGAACGGAAAACTTCCATCCCCCGCGCGGCGGTGGGGCCTGAAAGGCTTCCGTAGCCGACAGCAAGATGGCGCCGGCTCAGGAGCTGAGCAGGCGTCATCAGCGGTGGATGTCAGCTGTATGTTACAGCTGACATCCACCTGTAATGGCAGGTACCGGAACTAGCTCCGATCCCTGCTATTAGCCCCTTCGATGCAGCGATTGCAAGCGATCGCTGCATCTTAGAGGTTGCTAGCAGATTGCCAGCCCTGCCATGCAATCAGGGCTGCTGTTGCTGCTATGGCAACAGGAGACCTAACAATGGCCTCCTGCTCTGCGATTATGGAAGCCGATTAGGCCCCGCCGGGAAGCAAAGCCTAATCGGCTTGCTGTCAGTGAATGACTAACAGATCTAATACATTGCACTATATAGGTAGTGCAATGTATTAGAAAAAAAAATCTTACAGTTGGACCTTCAAGTCCCCTAGTGGGACTTGAAAAAAAGTGTAAAAAAAGTGTAAAAAAGTGTAAAAAAATTGTTTTAAAACATATAATAAAAGTTTCAAGTAGTAAAATAAAACACAATCGCCCTGTTCCCTTATCAAGTCCTTTATTATTGAAAAAAATAAATAAACCATACATATTTGGTATCTCCGTGTCCGTAACCGCCTAAACTATAAAAATATTATGTTATTTATTTCACGCGGTGAGCGGCATAAAAAAAACTAAAATATTGGAATAAAAAATGATCAAAAAATCACATGTATCCAAAAATGGTACCTATAAAAACTATAGGTCATCTTGCAAAAAACAAGCCCTCACACAGCTCCGTCGGCGAAAAAATTAAAAGGCTATGGTTCTCACAAGTTGGCGACAGAAAAAAATACATTCTTTTTACAAAAGTAATTTTATTGTGCAAAAAGTTGTAAAACATAAAAAAGTGCTATAAATTAGGTATCGCCAGAATCAGACTGACCCGCAGATTTAGGCCTCATGCACACGACCGTATTTTTTCCCACCCGTAAATACTGGCGTAAATACGGGTCCGGTGTCACACGTATTCGACCCGTTTTGCACCAGTATTTACGGACCCGTGCCCGTAAATATGGGTCCGGTGTCACCCGTATTCCACCCGTATTTACGGGCACGTTTTTGGCGGCAAAATAGCACTGCACTAATCGGCAGCCCCTTCTCTCTATCAGTGCAGGATAGAGAGAAGGGACAGCCCTTTCTGTAATAAAAGTTAAAGAAATTCATACTTACCCGGCCGTTGTCTTGGTGACGCGTCCCTCTCTTCACATCCAGCCCGACATCCCTGGATGACGCGGCAGTCCATGTGACCGCTGCAGCCTGTGATTGACCTGTGATTGGCTGCAGCGGTCACATGGGCTGAAACGTCATCCAGGGACGGCCAGGACGTCGGGCCGGATGTCGAGAGGGACGCGTCACCAAGGCAACGGCCGGGAGACCGGACTGGAGGAAGCAGGAAGTTCTCGGTAAGTATGAACGTCTTTTATTTTTATTTTTTACAGGTTGCTCTTTATTCTGATCGGTAGTCACTGTCCAGGGTGCTGAAAGAGTTACTGCCAATCAGTTAACTCTTTCAGCTCCCTGGACAGTGACTATTTACTGACGTCGCTTAGCAATGCTGCCGTAATGACGGGTGCACACATGTAGCCACCCGTCATTACGGGAGCTCCATAGACTTCTATGGACTGTCCGTGCCGTTATTAAGGCCTGAAATAGGACATGTTCTATCTTTTTTAACGGCACGGGCACCTTCCCGTAAGAAAACGGGAAGGTACCCGTGGCCAATAGAAGTCTATGAGCCCGTTATTACGGGTCGTAATTACGACCCGTAATAACGGGAGTTTTTACGGTCGTGTGCATGAGGCCTTAGGCTGGGTTCACACGACCTATTTTCAGGCGTAAACGAGGCGTATTATGCCTCGTTTTTCGTCTCAAAATAGGGCTACAATACGTCGGCAAACATCTGCCCATTCATTTGAATGGGTTTGCCGACGTACTGTGCAGACGACCTGTCATTTACGCGTCGTCGTTTGAGAGCTGTCAAACGACGACGCGTAAAAATACAGCCTCGTCAAAAGAAGTGCAGGACACTTCTTTCAGACGTAATTTGAGCCGTTCTTCATTGAACTCAATGAAGCACAGCTCCAAATTTACGGGGCTGTCAGAGAAGTCTCGCAAAATGCGAGGAGGAATATTTAAGTCTGAAACGAGGCAGCTGTTTTCTCCTGAAAACAGTCTGTCTTTTCAGACGTAAAAGCCTGCTACCGTGTGCACATACCCTTAAAGTTAACATGTAGTTTTTAACGTGTGCTGAACTCTGCATAAAAAAAACCCTAAAAAAACGATGCCAGAATTGCAGTGTTTTGGTCCCTTGCCTCCCAAAAATAGGATAAAAAGTGATCAAAAAGTCGCATGTACCCCAAAATGGTATCAATAATTACTACAGCTCGTCCCGCAAAAAAACAGCCCTCATACCACTACGTCTATTAAAAAATAAAATTAGTTAAGGCTCCAATAAGTCAGGAAATAAAAAATATGCAGTTGTGCCGGCCCGAGGGGAACATTTCTTCTATTTCAAGAGGCAAATTATCAAGGCCCTAAAATTAGGGAACCAGGAAGGGGAGGGCCCAAACATATCTGCTAGAAGAGAGGGCGCCCGTATTATACCAGGACAATACTACCCAGCAAAATTCCCCAAACTGCAAAGGTGCGGAGTGTGGACCAAAAGGGGGAAAAGGAAGGTCATTTATCAGTGCGACACTGGCCTGTGCAGAAAGGATTGTGTCACAGCGTAACACACATCTATGGATTATTTAGATTATTTTAACCCAATTATTATACCACTTGACTATGCCCCTGATGTACTCTGCCCGGCTTACATGTGCCCCCACATTATAAAAGGCAACACCAGCATTACTCAAACAAATCTACTATCAAGCAAATCCACGCTCCAAAAGCCAAATGGTGAACAGCAGTTTACTTCCACATATATGGCATCGTCATACCCGGGAGAACCCTTTTAACCGTTTTTGGGCACGACATATTTGCCACTGAAATAGCATATCTAGGGAAAAATTAACATTTTTACTTTGCACCATCCGCATCGCAATTTATTTATGACAAAGACCTGTGGGATGAAGATGCTCACTACACCCCTTAATAAATGCCTTGAGGGGTGCAGTTTCCAAAATGGGGTCACTTCTCAGGGGTTTCTTTTATTATTTCACATCAGAGCTCTGCAATTGTGAACCAATACTTTGTAAATTGCCAAATTAGGCCTCAATTTTACATGGTACTCTTTGACTCCTGAGCCCTGTCAAATGTCCAGGCAAAAGATTAGGGTCACATGTAGGGTGTTTCTAAAACCGGGAAACACAGCATAATAGTTAGAGAGCTGGCTTGTTATAGTGGCACAAGCTGGGCACCACATATTGGCATATCTATGGAAAAAATCCAATTTTCACTCTGCAACATCGAGTGCACACTAATTTCTGCAAAACACCTGCGAGGTTAACATGTGCACGACACCCCTAGGTGAATACCTTGAGGGGTGTAGTTTCCAAAATGTCATCACTTCTGGGGGGTTTCCACTGGTTTGGTCCCACAGGGGCTTTGCAAATGCGACATAGCGCCCAGAAAACAATCCAGTAAAATCTGCACTACAAAAGCCAAATGGCACTCCTTCCCTTCTGAGCCCTACTATGTGCCCAAAAAGCAGTTTATTACCACATATGGGGTATTTACATAATCGGGAGAAATTGCTTTACAAATTTTGCTGTGCTTTTTCTCCTTTAGTCAATGTGGAAATGAAAAAAAATTTGCTAAACCTACATTTTCTTTGAAAAAATTTAGATTTTCATATTTACGGCCTAATTCCAATCATTTCTGCAAAAAATCTTTGCGGTCAAAAAATGTTCACAATACCTCTAGATAATTTCCTCAATGGGTGTAGTTTCCAAAATGGGGTCACTTGTGGGGGGTTTCCACTGTTTTGGCCACTCAGGGGCTTTGCAAATTCGACATGGCCTCCGCAAACCATTCTTGCTAAACTTGAGCGCCAAAAGCCAAATAGCGCTCTTTCCCTTCTGAGCCGTGCCGTGTGTCCAAACAGCCGTTTATGACCACACGTGGGGTATTGTTTTACTCGGGAGAAATTGCTTTACAAATTTTGTGGAGCTTTTTTCCTTTAGTCCTTGTGGAAATGAAAAAAAATTAAAACCTACATTTTCTTTGAAAAAACCTGTGGGGTCAAAATGTTCACTATACCCCTAGATAATTTCCTTGAGGTGTTAAGTTTCCCACATGGGGTCACTTTTGGGGGATTTCCACTGTTTTGGCACTGCAAGAGCCCTTCAAACCTGACATGATGCCTAAAATATATTCTAATAAAGAGAAGGCCTCAAAATCCTCTAGGTACTCTTTTTGCTTCTGAGGCCGGTGCTTCAGTCTATTACCACACTAGGGCCACATGTGGGATATTTCCTAAACCTGCAGAACCTGGGCAATAAATATTGAGTTGTGTTTCTCTGGTAAAACCTTCTATGTTACAAAAAAAATGGATTAAAAATGAATTTCTACAAAAAGAAATGAAATTTGGAAATTTCACCTCTACTTTGCTTTAATTCCTGTGAAGCGTCTAAAGGGATAAGAAACTTTCTAAATGCTGTTTTGAATACTTTGAGGGGTGACCTTTTTAAAATGGGGTGACTTATTGGGGGTTTCTAATATATAAGGCCCTCAAAGCCACTTTACATCTGAACTGGCCACTGTAAAAGTAGCCTTTTGAAATTTTCTTGAAAATTTGAGTGTTACGTCCATGGCCGGGGATCGCCGTTCTAACTCACCCCCTAACGATCCCGGCCATGGACACCTCTCTGCTCGGCGTCCTCCTCCCTCTGGCAGACGCCGGCACTGTCTTCCGGGTCCTCGCGCCGTTCCCCGCAGGGCGCGCGCGCCCGCGCGTGCACGGCCTTAAAGGGCCAATACGCGTCCAGCTGCCAGTAATCAGTTATCAGCCCAAATGGCTGCTGGACTATAAAAAGGGGCTCTGCCCACTGGTTCCTTGCCTGAGCGTTGTTGTATACCCTAGTCTGTCTTGCTAAAGGTCTCCCAGTGTTTTCCAGTTCCCAGTGTTGCCCGTTCCTGCTGCCTGTACCCTGTATCCCGTACTATCGTTACCTGCTGTAAAAGCCAAGTCGTGTCTTCCGCCACATCCGCAGCGTCACCTGCTGTGAAAGTCAAGTCGTGTCTTCCGCCGCATCCGCGGCGTCTCCTGCTGTGAAAGACAAGACGTGTCTTCCGCCGCATCCGCGGCGTCTCCTGCTGTGAAAGCCAAGTCGTGATCCTGCCACTGTCTACATTGCCTCAGGTACCCGTTTTGAACTATAGACATTGTTTTGTACCTTGTTGGCCAGCTGCTACCCCACTACGCGGTACGGCACAGTGGGTCCACACCCCGCGCCGTGACAGTACTCTCAGGCCATGGACCCCGCTGGCCAAGTCAAGAGCCTGTCATCCTCGCAAGCCATGCAGGCAGACCTGCAGGATCTGCAAGCGCGACAGGATCAACTCATTGTGGCAGCATCTTGGTGCACTAGTTTCTTCCGTCATCGCCCCTAGTGAAACTCCTCCGATCGACCCTCCTGCTACACCTCCTGGCAGCTCCAGTTCGGACTCTCGGTTCTCGCTGCCATTACCACCACGGTTTCATGGAGATGCAAGTTCGTGCAGGGGGTTCCTGAACCAATGCCAAATCCACTTCACTCTGCACGCCCAAGCATTTCCTTCGGACGGAGCCAGGATCGCCTTTATTGTATCCCTGCTCGCCAGCAAGGCCCTGGCGTGGGCGAATCCAATCTGGGAACGACAGGGACCCGTGACCAGAGACTTCCAGGGGTTTGTGCGGTTGTTCCGTTCCATATTTGAGGAGCCTGGACGAGCCTCATCGGCTGCCACTGCTATTTTTAACCTGCGTCAGGAGGACGCCTCCGTGGGCGAATACACCATCCAGTTCCGGACTCTGGCAGGAGAATTGTCTTGGAACAATGAGGCCTTGGTAGCATCCTTCTGGCATGGCCTATCGCCTGAGATCAAAGACGAACTGGCTGCTCGAGATCTCCCAGCTGCCCTGGATGATCTGATTCTACTGGCTACCCGCGTGGACATAAGGCTCAGAGAGAGATCCCAAGAGATTCTACAGGAGAGACGGCTTCCTAGATTGGCGCCCAACTTCCAGAAACCCCTCTTGCCCTGTTCTTCTGCTGCGCCCGAGGTCCCGATGCAGGTGGATCGGCTTAAACTGTCTGATCAGGAGAAACTGCGCAGGCGCACCTCTGGACTCTGTCTGTATTGCGGCCTCGCTGGCCATGTCGTGCGTCTGTGTCCCCAGAGGCCTAAGAAACCCCAATGTCTGGGATTGGTTGGAGAGACCATTGATCGTTGCCTCGGTAGATGGACTGCCTTTGCCTGACCCAGTTTTGTCTGTGACCAAGCCGTTGAGACTCCAGGTGGGAGCTCTTCATTCCGAGCTGATCTCTCTGTATGTCCTGTCCAAGGCCGTCAACCCCGTGCTGCTGGGCTTGCCTTTGCTCCGTCTTCACGCCCCAGTCCTGAATTGTAACTCTGGAGAGGTTCTTCAGTGGGGTCCCAAGTGTCTAGACCGCTGTCTGGGCCATGTCCGTCCATCCCAGCCTTCTTCGCCTCAGTCATTGTCTGGGCTACCTCCTTGTTACTCTCAGTTCGCTGATGTCTTCGACAAAAAGGAGGCAGAGATATTGCCACCACATCGAGAATACGACTGTCCCATCGACTTGGTTCCTGACTCTTCTCCTCCTCGCGGTAGAGTATACCCTCTTTCCTTGCCAGAGACCCAGTCTATGTCGGCCCACATTAAAGAGAATCTTTATCCCCGGAGCCGGGTTTTTCTTTGTCAAAAAGAAGGATGGATCACTTCGACCCTGCATTGACTACCGGGGTCTCAATCAGAACACGGTGAAGAACAGGCACCCCTTGCCATTGATTTCTGAGCTCTTTGATCGTATAGAATGGCGAAATTTTTTTCCAAGCTTGACCTGCGGGGGGCCTACAATCTAATCCGGATCCGTCAGAGAGACGAGTGGAAGACTGCCTTTAACACACGTGATGGACACTACGAATATTTGGTCATGCCCTTCGGCCTGTGTAATGCTCCCGCAATATTTCAAGAATTTGTGAATGACATATTTCGTGACATCCTCTATGTCTGTGTTGTGGTGTACCTCGATGATATCTTGATTTTTTCCCCAGATCTTGTGACTCATCAGGGCCATGTCCGCCAGGTGTTGTTTAGATTAAGAGAGAATCATCTCTACGCCAAGTTGGAGAAGTGTGTGTTCCAAGAAAAGTCTCTACCCTTCCTGGGCTACATTATCTCTGATCAGGGTCTCAAGATGGATCCCGAGAAGGTCAAGGCTGTCCTGGAGTGGCCACGTCCCCAAGGCTTAAGGGCCATACAACGCTTCCTGGGATTCGCCAACTTCTACAGACTATTCATCCCCAACTTCTCTTCTCTGACAGCTCCCATCCCCACCCTCACTAAAAAGGGTATGAATGCCAAAGTATGGACTCCAGAGGCGGAGATCGCATTTGAAACCTTAAAGAAAGCCTTCACGTCTGCCTCCATTCTGCACCATGCTGATGTGTCCCTGCAATTTTCGTTAGAGGTGGATGCCTCCTCTATTGGTGCCGGGGCTCTATTGTACCAGAGGGGTTCGAAAGGCAAGATGGTGGTATGTGGTTACTACTCCAAGCTGTTTTCTTCTGCAGAGCGCAACTACTCGATTGGGGACTGGGAGTTACTGGCCATCAAGCTGGCTCTGCAGGAATGGAGACACCTGCTGGAAGGCGCAGCTCATCCTATCCTGGTCTTCACGGACCACAAGAACTTGACCTACCTACAGACGGCTCAACGACTGAACCCTCGTCAAGCCAGATGGTCATTGTTTTTTGCACGGTTCCGGTTCGTACTCCACTACCGACAAGAATGTGAGGGCCGATGCCTTGTCCAGGTCTTTTGAAACAGAGGACACTGTGGAGTCCCCACAGAATATTATCGATCCCTCCTGCATCTACTCTGTCAACCCTCTGCACCTTAGAGGCATTCCCCCAGGAAAAACTTTCGTACGGCTGGCAGACAGAGGAAGAATCCTTCGCTGGGGTCACTGTTCCAAGCTGGCAGGACAGCGGGTGCCCGTAAGACCCGAGACCTGATTGGCCGTCAGTTCTGGTGGCCCACGCTGCCCAAAGACGTCATAGACTTCGTCTCCTCCTGTACGGTGTGTGCAGCCAACAAGGGTGCCCACTCCAGACCTGCCGGTTTGCTCCAACCACTGCCGGTGCCCGAGGCCCCCTGGCGGCATATTGCTATGGATTTTGTTACGGATCTGCCTACCTCTGCAGGATGCAGTGTGATCTGGGTGGTGGTGGATCGTTTTTCAAAGATGGCTCATTTTGTTCCCCTGACTGGCCTGCCTTCTGCCACTCGACAGGCTGACCTCTTCATGCAACACATCTTCCGTCTGCATGGATTACCTCTGCATATTGTCTCGGATCGAGGGGTCCAGAGGAGAGGTCTTGGGAGCCAGAGGAGAATATCGATGCCCCTGTCCTCGTGAAGAAATTTCTTTCCCGCTCTGGTCCCCAGAGGAGGGGGCGTAAGAGGGGGGATACTGTTACGTCCATGGCCGGGGATCGCCGTTCTAACTCACCCCCTGACGATCCCGGCCATGGACACCTCTCTGCTCGGCATCCTCCTCCCTCTGGCAGACGCTGGCACTGTCTTCCGGGTTCTCGCGCCATTCCCCGCAGGGCGCGCGCGCCCGCGCGTGCACGGCCTTAAAGGGCCAGTACGCGTCCAGCTGTCAGTAATCAGTTATCAGCCCAAATGGCTGCTGGACTATAAAAAGGGGCTCTGCCCACTGGTTCCTTGCCTGAGCGTTGTTGTATACCCTAGTCTGTCTTGCTAAAGGTCTCCCAGTGTTTTCCAGTTCCCAATGTTGCCCGTTCCTGCTTCCTGTACCCTGTATCCCGTACTATCGTTACCTGCTGTAAAAGCCAAGTCATGTCTTCCACGGCATCCGCGGCGTCACCTGCTTCGAAAGTCAAGTCGTGTCTTCCGCCGCATCCGCGGCGTCTCCTGCTGTGAAAGCCAAGTCGTGATCCTGCCACTGTCTACATTGTCTCAGGTACCCGTTTTGAACTATAGACATTGTTTTGTACCTTGTTGGCCAGCTGCTACCCCGCTACGCGGTACGGCCCAGTGGGTCCACACCCCGTGCCGTGACAGTGAGAAATTGCTGCTAAAGTTCTAAGCCTTGTAACGTCCTAGAAAAATAAGAGGATACTCAAAAAACAATGAAAACGTAAAATAGACATATGGGGGATGCTAATTAGCAACAATTTTGTGTGATATAACTGCCTGTCTTCCAAGCAGATACATTTAAATAAAAAAAAATGCTGATTTTTGCAATTTTTCGCCAAATTTTGTTGTTTTTCACAATTAAATACTGAATGTATCGAGCAAATTTTGCCAATAACATAAAGTCCAATGTGTCACGAGAACACAGTCTCAGAATCGCTTGGATAGGTAAAAGCATTCCGAAGTTATTACCACATAAATTTACACATTTCAGATTTGAAAAATGAGGCTCAGTCAGGAAGGTCAAAAGTGGCCAAAGAGGGAAGGGGTTAAATATAAACAAATTTATTTACATAAACATTATGCCACACAGTCCTGTGCAGATGCATGTAGGATTAACAAAAAACCGCCATAAGGAGGATGTGTATCCCAAACTACACGGCCCCCAGCCAACAGAAAAATGTCCTTCTCCACTCCATCCTGTAAACCCAAAAGAAAAATGTCTAGGCCAATGTCCGTTAAATCTACACAATTTGACAAAAGCAGACAACGGTTGTCACCTTGTAAGTGGCGATGTCTGATCACTACACCACCATGAGATCTAACGAAGTGAGATACTCTTGTATTCAAAAGCCGCCGACCTTGCTCGATCACATTAACATCACGGGCCACATGCCACACCACCCTAGGTATAATTTCCGTCCAAACGAGAACCAGCTCAGGAAAAAATTAAGCGAACCTTTCCAAATCAGATTCGATCAATGCAATTAGCTTGCCCAAGCATACATTACACAGGTCATTACCACCAACATGAACAACCAACACAGTGGGAACCATCCGATATCTACTAATGTCAACCACTTTGAGCAAAGCCTGCAGCCATCGCAAGCACCGGAGTCCCCGCCAATGCACATCCGCAGCTGTAAAACTCAATGAACGACCAACCAGGGCGGATGGTAGCCCGATGCTCTGCCCAAAACCCTTATGAGTGACCGAGTTTCCAGCATGCCTGCCTGCTGAAAGAAAAGCAAAGTCAGTGAAGTAATAGATCAGGACGTATATAGCCCGCAAAACAATGGGAACGCCAGCGCCCAATGAGACGCACCACCTCATCCAGCAAACCAAGTTCACTCTCCGTAGTGGCCATGCCAATCCTAAACGAATGGGTTCCGAATTCAGTAGAAGGGAACCAACAAAGACTAGCTCACGCTTGAACACCACAGAAAATTGGAAACGCGTCAAATGGACGCCCCTGGCATGGGACAAAAAATTATTGTCCGATTTCCGTACACGGATATAGTCAGAAACAATCACGACTGGGCATGCGACACCTTGTACAGGCCAAAGAGAAACCCAACACCCTTTCTTGAAAATATCCGTCCTCGAACGCTGGATACGACAACGCAAACCGTTCATCGACAATACCACATCCTCGAACAATAACCCACCTGTACGTTTTGTGCTAAGGGGTACGAGTTCGGAAATACGCAATACGCCGTAGAAAGCCAAAGCAAAAGCGGTTCCTAAAAAATCGACGCCTCGAACGAATCAGAACAAACCGACGGGAGAGCGTCAAGTAGTTTCACTATGATGGAAAACGCTGTACCACAGTCTTCTTCCGGTCTTTTACCGCCTGCGTAATAAAAAAAGGCCTTAGTAACGTCAGACCAAGCCAATAATTTAAAGCAGAACGCAAACACCCGCGAGCCGACGCTGTGCCACCAGGCCAGACACACCAGAGTCGCGCAAATTATTCAAATATTACAACGTTACATTCAGCCGAGGCTGATCAGCTGAGCCAATACCTCTATCACCTACCACCCCCTACCATTCCTTCCACGCTTGAGAAGACGACCACGTTGAGGGAGCACTAATGAGAGCAACTGGGATCCAGCATCCACCAGAGTGAATCCGGACAGGGTCTTCCCTCATGAGTTTCATCATTCTCAGCGTTTGTGTGTTCTATAGCTGCTGCCTGCTACCATTGTAAAAATCACTCCCAAAATGGGTGCTGAACACTGCTTGACAATTTGAAGACACCTCTTCCTGAGTTGTAGCCAAAAATAAGGAGGGGGTGAGTCTCGCTCCCACATTTACAGCAGCTGTGAGTCAGGTTTCTTTGGCTGATTCACCTTGTTGTAATCCTGGGAAGTGCTCCCCCTGGTGGCCAACATAGCAAAACTGTAACGATGGGGGTAGGGAAACGAACAAGTGAGCCCTAATCTACCCGCCACTCTGTCCCTGCCTACTTGCAACGACCCGCCCTAGGCGACGGGGTACAACTGGGCGGCGGTCCCTACGCTCAGTAAGTGCACGAGACAAACATACAAGGGAATACAAAGCAAAGGGAAAGGGGCAGTTGCCCACGGAAACACCGTGAGCAACCAGAGTGGTGAACGAGCCAAGTCAAACCAGGAGAGCACGAGGTACCAAACGCAGTGAAGGAGAGTAGTCAGTAAGCCAGGGTCAGTATGGAGCAGGATCAAATAGTTAGGAGCTGTAGCTGAGCCAGGAAACCACACGAAAAGAATCACAAGCAAAGGAGGAACAGGAAAGGCAGGTATAAATGTCAGGGATCATTACCATGTATATTGTTTGAAAAATATTATCCTCACACATATGTATATACATTTCAGTTCTTTGTGTAATATACTGATATATATAACAAGTTCTTTGTTCATGTCGGACACAACTATGGAAGACACCACCCCCTGGAATGCAAGAAGAGTGAGTCTGAGAAACTGGTGGGGGCGTGGGCACCCCCACATCTCTGGGGAGGAGGCATGTGTCTCTTTCTGTGTTTCTTTGTTCTGAATAAAAAGTTTTTTTTCAGTCTTCCTCCTGACAGAGAGGGAAGCTGTACCAAACATCTGTGTGGTGTACTTCTCTCCAGGCATGCCTTCAGCTTTCAATTTACAGAGGTGGTTATTCGGTGTGAAATACGGACCTGACATAAATAGACAGAGGGCGGGAGCTAGCTCCGTCTGGCCAGGCTGCGATAGGCTCTCCCACTCCTAAGCCTGCCATCCTGAGTGGTGGAAGATGGAGTCAGTCTCAGAGACGTAGATTCAGGTGCAGACTGATTACCTATGGGAATTAACCCCGAAGCTGTGCCTGTCAGATCCTTTACAGTACCCCCCCTTTTATGAGGGGCCACCGGACCCTTTCTAAGTGGACCTGGTTTACTGGGGAAACGAAGGTGGAACTTCCTGACCAATACCCCAGCGTGAACATCCCGGGCGGGTACCCAAGTCCTCTCCTGGACCAGGAACTGGAGGGAGCCTTGGACCATCTTGCTGTCCACAATCTTGGCCACCTCGAATTCCACCCCCTCAGGGGTGAGAACGGGAACAGGAGGTTTCCTCGAGGGAGCCAAGGACGGGGAGCAGCGTTTAAGGAGGGAGGCATGAAACACGTCGTGTATACGAAAAGATGGGGGTAACTCCAGCCGGAAGGAGACAGGATTGAGGACTTCAATGACCTTCTACGGCCCAATAAACCGGGGAGCAAACTTCTTGGACGGGACCTTAAGATGCAAGTTCCTAGACGATAACCACACCAGATCCCCGACCATAAACAAGGGGTTAGCAGAACGTTTTCTATCAGCCTGAGTTTTTTGTACGCTCTGGGACGCCTCTAGGTTCTTCTGAACCTGGGCCCAGACTGTGCACAGTTCCCGATGAACGACCTCTACCTCGGCATTGTTAGAACTACCAGGTGAAACGGAGGAGAACCGTGGATTAAACCCAAAATTACAGAAAAAGGGGGAGACCCCTGACGAGTTACTGAACCGGTTATTAAGGGAAAATTCGGCGAGGGGAATGAATGAGACCCAATCATATTGACAGTCAGAGATAAAACACCTTAAATATTGTTCTAGAGATTGATTAGTCCTCTCAGTTTGGCCATTGGTTTCAGGATGGAAGGCAGAGGAGAAGGACAGATCAATCTCCAACTTTTTACAGAAAGCTCTCCAAAACAAAGAAACAAATTGTACCCCTCTGTCCGAAACAATATTGACAGGGACCCCATGGAGACGCAGGATGTGTTTGACAAACAAGGTAGCTAACGTCTTGGCGTTGGGTAGTTTCTTGAGGGGCACAAAGTGGCATATCTTACTGAAGCAGTCTACTACCACCCACACCACCGACTTGCCTTGGGATGGAGGCAAATCGGTGATAAAATCCATGGAGATATGTGTCCAAGGTCTCTGGGGAATGGGCAACGAACGTAGTAAGCCCGCTGGTCGGGACCTGGGAGTATTGGACCTAGCACAAACTTCACAAGCGGCGACGTAGGCCTTAACGTCTTTAGGCAACCCAGGCCACCAATAGTTTCTGGCAATGAGGTGTTTGGTACCCAGGATGCCTGGATGACCAGATAGTGCGGAGTCACGATTTTCCCTAAGTACCCTTAGCCGGTATTGCAGGGGAACAAACAGCTTGTCCTCAGGAAGGTTCCCGGGAGCTGAACCTTGATCAGCCGCAATTTCAGAGACTAAATCAGAATCAATAGAAGAAATGACCATGAAGCTACGCGACAGTGCATCGGCCTTAATATTTTTAGACCCAGCCCTATAGGTAACCAAAAAGTTGAATCTGGTAAAAAATAGCACCCATCGAGCTTGTCTCGGGTTTAGCCTCCGGGGAGATTCTAGGAAAACCAGATTCTTGTGGTCGGTAAGGACCGTTACCTGGTGCCTAGCCCCCTCCAGGAAGTGGCGCCACTCTTCAAATGCCCATTTAATGGCTAAGAGTTTGCGGTTGCCAATATCATAGTTACTCTCAGTGTGCGAAAACTTCCTGGAGAAGTAGGCACAGGGGCGGAGATGGGTGAGGGACCTGGTACCCTGGGACAAGACAGCCCCCACTCCCACCTCGGATGCGTCAACTTCCACGATAAATGGCTCCATTTGGTTGGGCTGACCTGGTTTACTGGGGAAACGAAGGTGGAACTTCCTGACCAATACCCCAGCGTGAACATCCCGGGCGGGTACCCAAGTCCTCTCCTGGACCAGGAACTGGAGGGAGCCTTGGACCATCTTGCTGTCCACAATCTTGGCCACCTCGAATTCCACCCCCTCAGGGGTGAGAACGGGAACAGGAGGTTTCCTCGAGGGAGCCAAGGACGGGGAGCAGCGTTTAAGGAGGGAGGCATGAAACACGTCGTGTATACGAAAAGATGGGGGTAACTCCAGCCGGAAGGAGACAGGATTGAGGACTTCAATGACCTTCTACGGCCCAATAAACCGGGGAGCAAACTTCTTGGACGGGACCTTAAGATGCAAGTTCCTAGACGATAACCACACCAGATCCCCGACCATAAACAAGGGGTTAGCAGAACGTTTTCTATCAGCCTGAGTTTTTTGTACGCTCTGGGACGCCTCTAGGTTCTTCTGAACCTGGGCCCAGACTGTGCACAGTTCCCGATGAACGACCTCTACCTCGGCATTGTTAGAACTACCAGGTGAAACGGAGGAGAACCGTGGATTAAACCCAAAATTACAGAAAAAGGGGGAGACCCCTGACGAGTTACTGAACCGGTTATTAAGGGAAAATTCGGCGAGGGGAATGAATGAGACCCAATCATATTGACAGTCAGAGATAAAACACCTTAAATATTGTTCTAGAGATTGATTAGTCCTCTCAGTTTGGCCATTGGTTTCAGGATGGAAGGCAGAGGAGAAGGACAGATCAATCTCCAACTTTTTACAGAAAGCTCTCCAAAACAAAGAAACAAATTGTACCCCTCTGTCCGAAACAATATTGACAGGGACCCCATGGAGACGCAGGATGTGTTTGACAAACAAGGTAGCTAACGTCTTGGCGTTGGGTAGTTTCTTGAGGGGCACAAAGTGGCACATCTTACTGAAGCAGTCTACTACCACCCACACCACCGACTTGCCTTGGGATGGAGGCAAATCGGTGATAAAATCCATGGAGATATGTGTCCAAGGTCTCTGGGGAATGGGCAACGAACGTAGTAAGCCCGCTGGTCGGGACCTGGGAGTATTGGACCTAGCACAAACTTCACAAGCGGCGACGTAGGCCTTAACGTCTTTAGGCAACCCAGGCCACCAATAGTTTCTGGCAATGAGGTGTTTGGTACCCAGGATGCCTGGATGACCAGATAGTGCGGAGTCACGATTTTCCCTAAGTACCCTTAGCCGGTATTGCAGGGGAACAAACAGCTTGTCCTCAGGAAGGTTCCCGGGAGCTGAACCTTGATCAGCCGCAATTTCAGAGACTAAATCAGAATCAATAGAAGAAATGACCATGAAGCTACGCGACAGTGCATCGGCCTTAATATTTTTAGACCCAGCCCTATAGGTAACCAAAAAGTTGAATCTGGTAAAAAATAGCACCCATCGAGCTTGTCTCGGGTTTAGCCTCCGGGGAGATTCTAGGAAAACCAGATTCTTGTGGTCGGTAAGGACCGTTACCTGGTGCCTAGCCCCCTCCAGGAAGTGGCACCACTCTTCAAATGCCCATTTAATGGCTAAGAGTTTGCGGTTGCCAATATCATAGTTACTCTCAGTGTGCGAAAACTTCCTGGAGAAGTAGGCACAGGGGCGGAGATGGGTGAGGGACCTGGTACCCTGGGACAAGACAGCCCCCACTCCCACCTCGGATGCGTCAACTTCCACGATAAATGGCTCCATTTGGTTGGGCTGAACCAGCACCGGGGCCGAGATAAAGCACTTCTTAAGGACCTCAAAAGCCTGGACAGCCTCAGGAGGCCAGTGGAGGAGATCAGCACCTTTGCGAGTGAGGTCCGTAAGAGGCTTAGCGATGACCGAGAAGTTAGCAAAAAATCTCCTGTAATAATAAGCGAACCCCAAAAA
This sequence comes from Rhinoderma darwinii, assembly GCF_050947455.1. Taxonomy (NCBI): domain Eukaryota; kingdom Metazoa; phylum Chordata; class Amphibia; order Anura; family Rhinodermatidae; genus Rhinoderma; species Rhinoderma darwinii. The sequence continues at coordinate 246,173,225 of NC_134689.1, read as the reverse complement.
ACACTGTAACGCCTTCAGGGAGGCAGGTTGGACCCATTCCGCCACAGCCTGAACCCTGGCGGGGTCCATGCGGAATTCATGAGGAGTGAGGATTTGACCCAAAAATGGTATCTCCTGTACCCCAAACACACATTTTTCAGTTTTTGCAAACAGTTTGTTTTCCCGAAGGACCTGGAACACCTTCCTGACATGCTCAATGTGGGAGGACCAGTCCTTGGAAAACACCAGTATGTCATCAAGGTACACTACAAGAAATATCCCCAGGTAATCTCTCAAAATCTCATTTATGAAATTCTGGAAGACTGCCGGAGCATTACACAACCCAAAGGGCATGACGAGGTATTCGAAATGACCTTCGGGCGTGTTAAACGCAGTCTTCCACTCATCCCCCTCTTTGATGCGGATAAGGTTATACGCCCCCCGTAGATCAAACTTAGAGAACCATTGGGCCCCCTGAACCTGATTAAAGAGATCAGGAATCAAAGGAAGGGGATACTGGTTCCTCACAGTGACCTTATTCAGGTTACGGTAGTCAATGCATGGCCTAAGACCACCATCCTTCTTCCCTACGAAGAAGAAGCCAGCACCTACCGGAGAAGTAGAGGGGTGAATGTAACCCTTGGCCAGGCATTCCTGGATATACTCTCTCATGGCTTCACGTTCGGGACAAGAAAGATTAAATATCCTACCCTTAGGAAGCTTAGCTCCTGGTACCAATTCGATAGCGCAATCTTATTCTCTATGAGGAGGTAACACTTCGGAGGCCTCCTTAGAGAAAACATCAGCGAAGTCTTGAACAAACTCAGGTAGCGTGTTCACCTCCTCAGGGGGAGAAATAGAATTAACAGAAAAACATGACGTCAAACATTCATTACCCCATTTGGTCAGCTCCCCAGTATTCCAGTCAAACGTGGGATTATGCAACTGCAACCAGGGAAGGCCTAAAACCAAATCGGACGATAATCCCTGCATCAACAGTACAGAGCACTGCTCCAAATGCATGGAGCCAACAAGGAGTTCAAAAACAGGGGTATGCTGTGTAAAATAACCATTAGCAAGAGGAGTGGAGTCGATACCCACTACCGGGACAGGTTTAGGCAAATCAATCAAAGGCATAGCAAGAGACATAGCAAATTCCACAGACATGATATTAGTAGAGGACCCTGAATCCACGAAGGCACTGCCGTTAGCAGACCTACCACCAAAAGAGACCTGAAAGGGAAGCAAGATCTTATTACGTTTCATATTTAAGGGAAATACCTGTGCGCCCAAGTGACCTCCCCGATGATCACTTAGGCGCGGAAGTTCTCCGGCTGCATTCTTACGCTTAGGACAGTTGTTCACTTGATGCTTGTGATCCCCACAGTAGAAGCAGAGACCATTCTTCCTGCGGAAATCTCTACGTTGTTGGGGGGACACGGAGGCCCCGAGTTGCATAGGTACCTCTGAGTCTTCCGGGGAGGAACGAAGCAACGGAACCTCGGGAGGCATCATGGGGGAGTCGGAGGAGAAAACACATAAACGTTCACGTTGTCGTTCCCTGAGACGTCGGTCAAGTTGTACTGCTAAAGCCATAACCTGGTCTAGGGAGTCAGAAGAGGGATAGCTAACTAGCAGGTCTTTCAGGGCATTCGACAGACCCAACCTAAACTGGCACCTTAAGGCAGGGTCATTCCACCGAGAAGCTACGCACCACTTCCTAAATTCAGAACAATACTCCTCAACAGGTCTCTTACCCTGACGTAAGGTCACCAGCTGACTCTCGGCAAAGGCAGTCCTGTCAGTCTCGTCATAAATGAGTCCGAGAGCTGAAAAGAAACAATCAACGGAGGAAAGTTCAGGGGCGTCAGGAGCCAAGGAGAATGCCCACTCTTGGGGCCCTTCCTGGAGCCGGGACATAATTATACCCACCCGCTGGTTCTCAGAACCTGAGGAATGAGGCTTTAAGCGAAAGTAAAGCCTACAACTCTCCCGAAAGGAGAGAAAAGCCCTCCGGTCCCCTGAGAACCGGTCGGGCAACTTGAGGTGGGGTTCAGGAGGTGAGGTTAGGGGAACTACCAAGGTAGCATCAAGCTGGTTGACCCTCTGAGCCAGGGCCTGGACCTGTAGGGAGAGACCCTGCATTTGCTGAGCCAGGGTCTCAAGGGGGTCCATAGTGGTGTCAGGGACCAGGGTAGACTAGGTATGGGCTTGTGATTATGTAACGACGGGGGTAGGGAAACGAACAAGTGAGCCCTAATCTACCCGCCACTCTGTCCCTGCCTACTTGCAACGACCCGCCCTAGGCGACGGGGTACAACTGGGCGGCGGTCCCTACGCTCAGTAAGTGCACGAGACAAACATACAAGGGAATACAAAGCAAAGGGAAAGGGGCAGTTGCCCACGGAAACACTGTGAGCAACCAGAGTGGTGAACGAGCCAAGTCAAACCAGGAGAGCACGAGGTACCAAACGCAGAGAAGGAGAGTAGTCAGTAAGCCAGGGTCAGTATGGAGCAGGATCAAATAGTTAGGAGCTGTAGCTGGGCCAGGAAACCACACGAAAAGAATCACAAGCAAAGGAGGAACAGGAAAGGCAGGTATAAATAGACAGAGGGCGGGACCTAGCCTCGTCTGGCCAGGCTGCGATAGGCTCTCCCACTCCTAAGCCTGCCATCCTGAGTGGTGGAAGATGGAGTCAGTCTCAGAGACGTAGATTCAGGTGCAGACTGATTACCTATGGGAGTTAACCCCGAAGCTGTGCCTGGCAGATCCTTTACAAAAACATGTCAAATTATTATTTAATTTTTAATACTTCCCACCTTGTGGAAGAAAAAAAAAATTACACCAAAAAACCATAAAAAAAATATAATGAAAATAAGTAACTTACAAAAAAATATATTTTAATTTGCGACACATTATCTTTAAAAGACACTGAATCAGAATCTGAAATTTTTATCTTACTACTCACTTGAATTGCTCTGTATGAGCCACAGCCTGGGGGCTTATCAGAAATTAAGCGACACAATGTTCACCTGAGCGCTTCTGCCGCTTCGTTATAGCGATTGGTGGAGGTCTCAGTGCTCAAACCCCACCTATCAAAACTTCTGACTTCTCACTATGACATGTCAAAAGTTTTTTTTAAAGTTTAGCTACCCTTTAAAAATGGCAAAAAAAAACCTTTCCCATATTTTCCCTAAAGTAATGTTAAAAAAAAAAAGCGGAATTGGTATTGGCACTTCCATAAAAGTCTGAACTGTTCTAATATAATGTCAATAAACCCACAAAGGTGATCGATGTAAAAAAATAAATTAATGAAAAACTACAGAATTGTAGATTTTTGGTTATTTTAGATCTCCCAAAAAAGTTTCATGTACCCAATGGTAGAAATTGAAACTACAGCTCGCTCCGCAAAAAACAAGCCCTCACGACGGAAAAAAAAAAAATTATGGACCTCGGAATATGGCGACACAAAACACTTTTTTATTTAACAAAATGTTTTTCTTTGTAAAAGTAATACATCATAAAAAATATATACATTTTGTTTTACCCCAATTATATTGAACTGCAGAATAAAGTGAATTTCGACCGCTGCGACCCCTATAGCTACGCCACTGTCACTGTCCATATATGGACAGTGACGTAGGCAGCAGTGCTGGAGTCCCTAGGCAGAGCATCGGCTGAAGCTGTGCTTGGGAACTCCAGCTATAGGAAACCCCATCTATAGGAACTCCAGCCATAGGAAACAGTGACGTCGGCAGCAGTAGTGGAGTCCTCAAGCAGAGCATCAGCTGATGCTCTGCCCGGGGACACCCTTACTGCTACCGACGTCACTGTCCGTATATGGACAGTGACGTTGGCAGCAATGCTGGAGTCCCAAGGCGAAGCTGATGATCTGCTCTGGGACCCAAGCGAAAGAAAACCCCTGAAGTCACTGTCCATATATGGACCGTGACATCAGCAACAATAGTTGAGTCCCCGAGTAGAGCATCAGCTGATATATATATATATATATATATATGGACAGTGACGTTGGCAGTAGTATGGAAGTCCCCAGGAAGAGCATCAGCTGATGCTCTGCTCGGGGACTCCAGCGATAGGTAACCCCTGAAGTCACTGTTCATATATGGACAGTGATGTTGGCAACAGTAGTGGAATCCCTGAACAGAGCATCAGCTGATGCCCTGCCTGGGGACTCCCGTACTGCTGACCACGTCACTGTCCACATATGGACAAGGACAGCAATGCAGGAGCCCCCGGGCAGAGCATCACCTGATGCTCTGCTCGGGGACTTCACTACTGCTGCCAACGTCACTGTCCATATATGGACAGTGATGTTGGCAGCAATGCTGGAGTCCCCAGGCAGAGCATCAGCTGATGCTCTACCTGGGGACTCCAGCGATAGGAAACCCCTGAAGTCACTGTCCACATGTCGGGAGCAGTGCTGGAGTCCCGAGCAAAGCGCTAGCTGATTGTAATGGTACGGGGTGGGGAGACGACAGGTGAGCCCTAATCTACCCGCAACTCAGTCCCTGCCTACTTGCATGACCCGTCCTAAATGATGGCGTACAACTGGGCGACGATCCCTACGCTCACTAAGTACAAAGATAGACAACACAAGACAAGGGCACACAGAAGCAAAGGGGAGTAAGGGCAGTTGCCCACGGAAAACCGTGATCAACAGGCAGTGGTGAATGAGCCAAATCAAACCAGGAGAGTACGTAGTAGCAAAACAGAGCAGGAGAATAGTCAGGCAAGCCAGGGTCAAAAAGTTACAGCGGTCAATCAGGTAAATAGCAGGAATAGCAGAGCCAGGAAACAAGAGAATCACAGGCAAGGAACATGCTGCAAGTGAGGGTATAAATAGATCAAGGGCGGGAGCTAGAACCGTCAGGCCAGGCTGTGATAGGTTCTCCCTCTACTCAGCCTGCAAGCCTGAGTGGTAACAGATCGCGTCACTCTAGCAGACCTTGGAGCTGATGAAGGCTGATTAACCTCGGGCGTCGACACAGAACCTTTGTCAGGCAAACACTTTACAGTACCCCCCTTTTATGAGGGGCCACTGGACCCTTACTAGGTGGGCCTGGCTTGTTGGGGAACCGAAGATGGAACTTCCTGAGTGTCACGAACACAGGGTTTGTGGACCCACTAGGCCGCTCCGCCGTAGCGGGGAGGCGGCTGACCAGGTCACAGTCTAAGCAGAAGTAAATGGTAGACAGTAATGCTTGGGTACCTGAAATAGTCTGGGCGGTGGCTGTGGCTTCAGCACGGATGGAGGCAGGTGCGGCAAGTGGCGCCAGACGTGGCGGGCAGTATCCTGATGAAGCGGTAGACATTTGACGTGGCAGATGACACTTGACTTGACAGATGGTACTTGGCGTAGCAGATCACACTTGACGTGGCAGATGGCGCTTGACGTGGCAGAAGACACTTGACGTGGCAGATGGCACTTGACGTGACAGATGGCACTTGATGTGGCAGATGGCACTTGACGTGGCAGATGACACTTAAACGCGGGTAAGCACAGGAACAATACGGAATACAGGAACGGTAACAGGGCATGGGTAACAGCTGGAACGGCAGACACTAAGGGACCATTTGCGAGACAGACTGGGAAAGACTAACAACGCTCAGGCAAGGATTAGAAGGCCAGGGGCCTTCTTATAGACCAGGAAATCGTGGCAGTTGATGGTGATGACTATTTCCTAATTGCGCGCGCTGGCCCTTTAAGGCCGGGCGCGAGAGTGCGCGCGCACCCTATGGGACCCAGCCGAACGGAGCGGAAGTGAGCGCTGGCATCTCCTAGGAGGGAGACGGAGGCCAGCGCTCACAGATCCATGGCTGCGGCCGTTGGGAGGTGAGTAAACCCGACGGCCCGCGGCCATGGGCGCTACACTGAGCAATATACCGGCGTGAACATCCCGGGCGGGTACCCAAATCCTCTCCTCAGGCCCGTATCCTCTCCAATGGACCAGGTACTGGAGGGAGCCTTGGACCATCCTGCTGTCCACAATCTTGGCTACCTCAAATTCTACCCCATCAGGAGTGAGAACAGGGACCGGAGGTTTCCTCGATGTAGCCAAGGACGGGGAGCAGCCTTTCAAGAGGGAGGCATGGAACACATTGTGTATCTGAAAAGACGGGGGTAACTCCAGCCGGAAGGAGACAGGGTTGAGGACCTCAATGATCTTGTACGGCCCTATATACCGGGGAGCAAATTTCTTGGATGGAATTTTAAGGTGCAAATTTTTAGAAGACAGCCACACCAGATCCCCGATCACAAATAGGGGGTTAGTTGAACGTCTTTTATCTGCCTGAGTATTTTGTATGCTCTGGGATGCTTCAAGGTTCTTCTGAACCTGGGCCCAGACTGTGCACAGCTCCCGATGAACCACATCTACCTCGGGATTGTTGGAACTGCAAGGTGTAATGGAGAACCGTGGATTAAACCCAAAATTGCAGAAGAAGGGGTAGACCCCCGACGAGCTACTGACCCGGTTATTAAGGAAAAAATTCAGCGAGGGGAATGAAGGAAACCCAATCATCTTGACAGTCTGAGATAAAACACCTTAAGTATTGTTCTAGAGACTGATTAGTCCTCTCCGTTTGGCCATTAGTTTCAGGATGGAAGGCCGAGGAAAAGGACAGATCAATCTCCAGCTTCTTACAGAAGCTCTCCAAAACAATGAAACAAATTGTACCCCTCTGTCGGAAACAATATTGACCGGAACCCCATGGAGACGCAAGATGTGTTTGACGAACAAGGTAGCTATCGTCTTGGCATTGGGTAGTTTCTTGAGGGGTACAAAGTGGCACATCTTACTGAAGCGGTCTACTACAACCCACACCACCGACTTGCCTTGGGATGGAGGCAGATCGGTGATAAAATCCATGGAGATATGGGTCCAGGGTCTCTGGGGAATGGGCAAAGAACATAGTAAGCCTGCAGGTCGGGACCTGGGAGTCTTGGACCTAGCACAAATTTCACAAGAGGCGACGTAGGCCTTAACGTCTTTAAGCAACCCAGGCCACCAATAGGTTCTGGAAATTAGGTGCTTGGTACCCAGGATGCCTGGATGGTCAGATAGTGCAGAGTCATGATTCTCCCTGAGCAACCTTAGTCGGAATTGCAGGGGAACAAACAGCTTGTTCTCAGGAAGGTTCTCGGGAGCAGAACCTTGATCAGCCGCAATTTCGGAGGCTAAGTCTGAATCCACAGAGGATATGATTATACCTGGGGGCAAATTAATAAGCGGGATCCTCTTCAGGAGGAGGGCTGGCCATGAAGCTACGCGACAGAGCATCAGCTGTTATATTTTTTGACCCAGCCCTATAGGTAACCACAAAGTTGAATCTCGTAAAAAAACAATGCCCATCGAGCTTGTCTCGGGTTTTGCCTCCGGGCAGATTCTAGGGACACCAGATTCTTGTGGTCAGTAAGAACCGTTACCTGGTGCCTAGCCCCCTCCAGCAAGTGGCGCCACTCTTCAATGCCCATTTAATGGCTAAGAGTTCGCGGTTGCCAACGTCATAGTTTCTCTCAGTGGAGGAGAACTTCCTGGAGAAGTAGGCACAGGGACGGAGATGGGTGAGAGACCTAGTACCCTGGGGCAAGACAGCACAAACTCCCACCTCGGAAGCGTCAACCTCCATGATGAATGGCTCCATTTGGTTAGGCTGAATCAGCACTGGGGCAGAGACAAAGCACCTCTTAAGGATCTCAAAAGCCTGAACCCCCTCCGGAGGCCAGTGGAGGAGATCAGCACCTTTACGAGTGAGGTCCGTAAGAGGCTTAGCGATGACCGAGAAGTTAGCAATAAATCTCCTGTAATAGTTAGCAAACCCCAGGAAGCACTGTAAGGCCTTCAGGGAGGCAGGGCGGACCCATTCTGCCACAGCCTGAACCTTGGCAGGGTCCATGCGCAATTCGTTAGGAGTGAGGATCTGACCCAAAAATGGTATCGCCTGTACCCCAAACACACATTTTTCGTTCTTTGCAAAGACTTTGTTTTTCCGAAGGGCCTGGAGCACCTTCCTGACATGCTTAATGTGGGAGGACCAGTCCTTGGAAAACACAAGTATATCATCAAGGTACACTACAAGAAATACCCCCAGATAGTCTCTTAAAATCTCATTTATGAAATTCTGGAAGACCGCGGGAGCATTACACAACCCAAAGGGCATGACGAGATATTCGAAATGACCTTCGGGTGTATTAAACGCAGTCTTCCACTCATCCCCCTCTCTGATCCAGATAAGGTTATAAGCCCCCCGAAGATCGAACTTAGAAAACCATTGGGCCCCCTGAACTTGATTGAAGAGATCAGGAATCAAAGGAAGGGGATATTGGTTCCTTACAGTGATTTTATTTAAACTTCGGTAATTGATGCACGGCCTAAGACTACCATCCTTATTCCCCACGAAGAAGAAGCCAGCACCTACCGGAGAAGTAGAGGGGCGAATGTAACCCTTGGCCAGGCTTCCCTGGATATATTCTCTCATGGCTTCACGTTCAGGACAAGGGAGATTAAATATCCTTCCTTTAGGGAACTTAGCTCCTGGTACCAAGTCGATAGCGCAATCGTACTCTCTATGAGGAGGTAACTCTTCGGAGACTTTTTTAGAAAAGACATCCGCGAAGTCCTGAATAAACTCAGGTAGAGTGATCACAAACATGACATCATACATTCATTACCCCATTTAGTAAGATCACCAGTATTCCAGTTAAAAGTGGGATTATGCGTCTGCAACCAAGGGAGGCCTAAAATCAAATCGGACGATAACCCCAGCATCACTAACACAGAACACTGCTCCAAATGAATGGAGCCAACAATGAGTTCAAAAACAGGGGTATGCTGCATAAAATAACCATTAGCAAGCGGAGTGGAGTCAATACCCACTACCGGGAGAGGTTTAGGCAAATCAATTAGTGGCATAGCTAGAGACATGGCAAATTCCACAGACATAATATTAGCAGAAGACCCCGAATCCACGAAGGCACTGCCGGTGGCAGACCTTCCATCAAAAGAGACCTGAAAAGGAAGCAAGATTTTATTAGGCTTCATGTTAACGGGAAATACCTGTGTGCCCAAGCGACCTCCCCGATGGTCACTTAGGCGCGGAAGTCCTTCCGACTGATTATTCTTGCGCCGGGGACAGGAGTTCAATTGGTGCTTATCATCCCCACAGTAGAAGCAGAGACCATTCTTCCTGCGGAAATCTCTACATTGTTGGGGAGACACGGAGGCCCCGAGTTGCATCTGTTCATCCGAGTTCTCCGTGGAAGAATGAAGCAGCTGAACCTCTGGAGCCATCATAGGGGAGCCAGAGGTGAAGGCACCAGAACGTTCAAGTCGTCGTTCCCTGAGACATCGGTCAAGACGTACCGCTAAAGCCATAGCTTGATCTAGAGAGTCAGAGGTGGATAGCTAACTAACTGGTCTTTAATGGCGTTCAACAGACCCAATCTAAACTGGCACCTCAAGGCAGGGTCATTCCACCGAGAAGCTACATACCACTTCCTAAAGTCAGAACAGTACTCCTCAACGGGTCTCTTACCCTGACGTAAGGTCACCAGCTTACTCTCGGCAAAGGCAGTCTTGTCAGAGATGAGCCCGAGAGCAGAAAAAAAAAGGTCAACAGAAGAAAGTTCAGGCGCGTCAGAAGCCAAGGAGAAGGCCCATTTCTGGGGGCCGTCCTGGAGCCGGGACCTAATTATACCCACTCGCTGGCTCTCAGAACCTGAGGAGTGGAGTCTTAATCGGAAATAGAGTCTACAACTCGCCCGAAAAGAGAAAAAAGTCCTCCGGTCCCCTGAGAACCGGTCAGGAAACTTGAGGTGTGGTTCAAGAGGTGAGGTGAAGGGTACTACCTGGGTAGCATCACGCTGGTTGAACCTCTGAGCCAGGCCTTGGACCTGTAGGGAGAGACCCTGCATTTGCTGAGCCAGGGCTTCAAGCTGATCCATAGTAGAGTTAGACCAGGGTACGAAAAGTTATGGGGCCTGTGATTATGTAATGGTACGGGGTGGGGAGACGACAGGTGAGCCCTAATCTACCCACAACTCAGTCCCTGCCTACTTGCACGGCCCGTCCTAAATGATGGCGTACAACTGGGTGACGGTCCCTACGCTCAGTAAGTGCAAAAGACAGACAACACAAGACAAGGGCACACAGACGCAAAGGGGACTAAGGGCAGTTGCCCACGGAAAACCGTGAGCAACAGGCAGTGGTGAACGAGCCAAATCAAACCAGGAGAGTACGTAGTAGCAAAACAGAGCAGGAGAATAGTCAGGCAAGCCAGGGTCAAAAAGTTACAGCGGTCAATCAGGTAAATAGCAGGAATAGCAGAGCCAGGAAACAAGAGAATCACAGGCAAGGAACATGCTGCAAGTGAGGGTATAAATAGACCAAGGGCGGGAGCTAGAACCGTCAGGCCAGGCTGTGATAGGTTCTCCCTCTCCTCAGCCTGCAAGCCTGAGTGGTAACAGATCGCGTCACTCTAGCAGACCTTGGAGCTGATGAACGCTGATTAACCCCGGGCGTCGACACAGAACCTGTGTCAGGCAAACCATTTACAGTGATGCTCTGCATGGGGTCTCCAGCAATAGGCAATGTGACTGCCCCTTGCGGTCATGCCATTGATAACACGCCGACATGAACAGCACAGGAAGCAAGCCCTCAGCCACGTGGGGCTGTGTAGGCGCGTCATCACTATTAGAAAAGCTCCAGCGCTTCCAGGAACAATTCACCGGGTTTGAACTGTACCATTTAGTACCGAATTTTTAATTAAAGTGCATTAGCAAGTGACTTCTTTTATGAATGCAAAGCAAATTTTTAGGCATTGCGCTGGGTTCCTGCTGTGTAACACAAAAGAGACCCTGCGGCTATGGTGCCTGCTCGGCTTCTGAGCGGGCACCACTTGTAAATAACCCTCTCCCGACGTAAATAGCCAGTCTAGCGACAGGAGAGGGTTAAAGCAGGCTATACACTTTAGATCATTTGGCCAACAGCTATTTCTCCTGACCTCCTCATACACATGCACGCTTGGTTTGGCCAAGTGTGCATTTATTTTCATTGATGAGAAGGGAGAAAGCTGCTGCCAGACTCCTCTTATCTACTGATGAACAAAAGGATAGGGCATGCCCGACTATTCTCTTCCCGCCCCCCATCTGCCATCGGGGGAGAGTTGGGACGCGCCATACACATTGGATGGTTGGCTGGTCCAGACTAAATTGGCGGGTTCGACCAACATACATCTCATGTGTATGAGCAGCTTAAAGGGAATGTGTCGCAAATAAAAAAAAATTAAGTTACTTAGTTTTATATTTTTTACGGTTTTTTTTGCTGTATTTTTTTTTCTTCCACAAGGTGGAAAGTATTAAAAATGAAATAATAATTTTACATGTTTTCCTATGTTGGTCACCAGAGGGAGCACTTCCAAGAATTACAGCAAGGTGAATCAGGCAAAGCAGCCTGACTTACAGCTGCTGTAAATGTGGGAGGGAGACTCACCCCCCTCCCTATTCATGGCTACAAGCCAGGAAAAGGTGTCTTCAAATTGCTAAGCATTGTCTAGATCCATTTTGGGAGTATTTTTACAATGGCAGCTGGTAAAAGGCTAAGAACGATGAAAGTCAAGAGGGCAGACCCTGTGGTGAATGGCTTTTAGTTGAATGGTTCACACGGCGTGTGTTTGCCGGTTTTTGGGGCATTTTACGTGCCGAAAAACGTGTCAAGCGCTTGATTAAGCTTCCCATTTACATCAATGGGAAAGCGCGCCGTTAGTCCATACAACACAATTTTTTTTACGCAAACATTTTTTAAAAAAAGAAGCGTCTTGTCAATTCTTTGGCACGTAAAGCACGTCAAATTTTCACAGTCAATGGGAGTAATACTTACACGCCAAAAGACCCGCAGCCTACCATTACCATGGTGGGAAGGGCACTGTTTTTGGCCCTTCCCAGCCTAATAATACCAGCCTGCGGCCGCCCCAGTGCCCGACCATCACTACAGCTGGTCGGTTACTGGATCGTACCCGGCTCTTTCCGATACCACTGGTGGCGGTGGGTACTGGGGTAATAATGGGGGGTTAGTGCTAGCTTTTTCACTGGTTAATACTAAGCCCCGCCTTAGTAATGAACGTTGTCAAGCAGAAAACTGCCTTATTAATGGACGTCGTCAAACAGAAAACTGCCATTAGTAAGGCGCTAATAAAGTATTAAAAAACACAGAGACATAAGAAAATATTTTTTTATTGAAATAAAAACTCCCCCACACAATCCACACCATTTTATTTAAAAAAAAAAAAAGAAAAAAAAAAAGATCATCGAAGTAGTCCAACGAATCTACCACGTAGTCCAAACGGTCCAGTAGAACCTGCAAAACAAACAAACAAGAAAGTTAGTAATATGCCGCTGCTTCATCATTCCTTGCTCCTACTGTGAATCAACATGTAGTTACACGGCGGTTCACAGTAGGAGCAAGGAACGACGGACCAGCGGTGCTCGCCGCTGATCCTTCAAAACAGCTGATAAGCGGCTATGAAGGAACCCCAGTGATCGTGTGACGATGATCCTCCATGGCCGCCAATCAGCTGTTTTGAATGAACAGCGGCAAGCACCGCTGCTCTGTCGTTCCTTGCTCCTACTATGAATGCCTCTCCTATTCAAGTGAATAGGAGAAGGCTGTAATACTGTGAACCACCGCTAGAGGACGATTTACAGTAGGCGCAATAAACAACGGAGCAGCGGTGCTCGCCGCTGATCCTTCAAAACAGCTGATAAGCGGCTATGGAGGATCAGCAGCGCTCGTGTGCCGCTGATCCTTCATAGCCGCCAATCAGCTGTTCTGAATGAACAGGGGAGAGCACCACCGCTCTGTCGTTTCTTGCTCCTACTATGAATGCCTCTCCTATTCAAGTGAATATAAGGCTGCAATACTGTGAACCGCCACTAGAGAACGATTTACAGTAGGCGCAATAAACAACGGAGCAGCGGTGCTCGCCGCTGATCATTCAAAACAGCTAATAGGCAGCTATGAAGGATTCCCAGCGCTCGTGTGATGCTGATGCTTCATAGCCGCCAATTAGCTGTTTTGAAGGAACAGCGGCGAGCACCACTGCTCCGTCAAGCGCCCCCCCAGACAGAAACAAACCCCCCAGCACGCACGCACGCACACACACCTCACCTGCAGCCGGTCTTCACCAAAATGGCACCGGCTTTCCCCCTACAAACCAGCTTCTATGCTGGGTCCCTCTGAAATGCGCAGTACAGAGCGAGACGGAACAAGCACAGGATGTAACAAACGGGTCCCGTTCGTTATATCCTATGCCCTGTAGCTGCCGTATTCCATCTGTGTATGTGTCATTAAGAGACACATACACAGATGAAATAAAACATGGCAGCCCCCAGTAGTGTAAAAAAAAAGTGTTAATAAAAAAACAAAAACATTTTATGTGAAAAAATAAAGATCATATAAAATTGTATTAAATAAATGACACCTTTCCTTTAGGACTTTCCATGTTGAACCATGTTTATTGAAAGGAAGGCCTCAAGGTGTTATATAGAATAAAGGCATATACTATAAATATTTTCAATACAAATTTTTTTTTTTCTATCTGTGTCAGGCTCTGTTCACATCTGCGTTGGGGTCCCATTCTGACGTTTCGTCAGAGGTTTCTGTCAGAACGGAACCCCGAGCAGACACAAAAGAGGCAAACGGAAACCACGGGCACCGGCTCCGTCACCATTGAAATCAATGATGAAGGAGACGGAAACCTCTGGTTCCCGTCGGTGTCAGTTTGTGTCTGCTCAGGTTCCCGTTCTGACGGAAACCTCCGACGGAACATCAGAACGGGACTTCAACGCAGATGTGAACAGAGCCTCAAATGTATCCACGCATAGCACTTGTTTTAATGTATGGAGTCTATAGTTTTGTGAATTCAGTTTAATGTTGACGCACATGACATAATCATAGATGCCATTAATCTATAAGAATAAAGATTATATTATATTATAATATTAAGGTATGCCACATAGTTGTTGTAGATGCCACAATTGGATAATAACAACTGTAACACATTTAGAAACTGTCAGAAGGGAGTAGCTGAGTATACTGTGGCATAGCTTTTATGGCGGCACTAACGTTAATACTGCTGGGGTCATTGTGGCTGGTACGAATATAGTACTTTGGATGTAATTTATGAGGGACATTGTGGTTGATAATAATTGGGGGCACAATGGCTGGCATTCAGAGGGAATTATGATTAGATAATGCCACACACTGGCCTCTGTGGATAATGCCACACACTTCCCTATGTAGATAATGCCACACACTGCCCTCTGTATATAATGCCACACACTGCCCTCTGTATATAATGCCACACACTGCTCTCTGTAGATAATGCCACACACTGCCTCCTGGAGATAGTGCCACACTGCCCTCTGTAGATAATGCCACACTGCTCTCTGTAGATAATGCCACACACTGCCCTCTGTAGATAATGCCACAAACTGCTCTCTGTAGATAATGCCACACACTGCCTCCTGGAGATAGTGCCACACTGCCCCCTTGTACATAGTACCCCCCACTTCCTGTAAATAGTGCGACTGTGGGGGACCGCTCCGGGAGAAGTCCCTGACTTCACTGTCCATATATGGACAGTGAAGTCGGGGACTTCTCCTGGAGCAAAATCCCCGGCCACAGCATCTACAAGGAGGCTGTGGCAGCAAAAAAATCTCCATCTCCTCCTCACATGCACTTCGCATTGTGAGGAGAAGAGAGCGACCGTCACTCATATCACATCCAAGTGACAGCCGTGCTTTACACAGCCCCATAGTCTTCTATGGGAGCCGTGTGGCCAGGAGAACAGCCCAAAATACGGCATGTTCCATCTTTTGTCGGCCCGGTTTACTGGGCTGTCAAAAAACGGTCATGTGAATAGCCCCATTTGGGGGTCTATTGTTCTTATTGCGGCCGTGTGACATTAAACGGCCACCACACGTCCGAGTAACCCTGTCGTGTGAATGGGGCCTTACAGTCAATGACAGTGTGTGTCACCAGACAGTAATCCGTTGATTGATAAGCAAAAGATAAAGGGGACAGTGACTCTTTAAAGGGAATGTGTTGCCAGAAAAACATGTTTGTTTTTTTTTTAATTAAACATTTAGTGTGTAGGTGATTAAACATTGTTCAAATTTTTTTTATTTTTTTCACGAGTCAGGAAATATTATAAATTAGATTCTAATTTATAATATTTCCCATTGCTGGTCACTAGATGGAGCTATTCCCAAAATTGCAGCATTGCAAAATTGGGTAAAAAGCCCTCGCTCTAGTGAGCTCTCAGCATCCACCCCTCCTTTATCCTGGCTAGTGCCGGGATAAACGAGGGGTTTGAACGGTGTATCCTCCTACACTGTGTGTCGCCATTTTTTGAGCTAACACACAGTGTAGTAGGTTTACATACAGTAGTAAACGTACACAAACACGAACATACTGTAATGGCAGGAAGGAGGTGAATGGAAAGTGAGCCCTAATCTACCCACCGCCCTGTCCCTGCCTACTTGCAACGACCCGCCCTAGGCGACGAGGTACAACTGGGCGGCGGTCCCTACGCTGTCTAAGTGCACAGGAAAACAAACAGGGAACACGCAAGGGAAGGGGCAGTAGCCACGGAACGCCACGAGGAAACGGAGCGGCGAACGAACAGTCAGGACCAGGACGAAGTGAGTACACCCGAGAGGGCACGGAGACAGAAGCAAGCCAGGGGCAAAGCAAAGCAGGTCAAGCAGAACTGCAGCAAGGCAGAAGCACGGCAGAAGCAGGCTGGAGCAAGCAGCAGTGGGGCCAGGAATCCAAAAGAATTACAAGCACTGAGGGAGAGAACAGGGCAGGTAATAAAGGACAGGGGGCGGAGCTAACTCCGACAGACCAGGCCGCGATAGGCTCTCCCACTCCTGAGCCTGCCACCCTGGTTGGTGGGAGATGGTGTCAGTCGAACAGGTCTGGCCTCAGGTGTGGATTGATTAATCCCGGGAGTATACCTAGATGAAGTACCTGGCAGATCCCTAACAGTACTCCCCCTTTTATGAGGGGCCACCGGACCCTTACTAAGGGGACCCGGTTTAGTGGGGAAGAGAAGGTGGAACCTCCTGATCAATACCCCAGCGTGAACATCACGGGCAGGTACCCAAGTCCTCTCCTCCGGCCCGTATCCTCTCCAATGGACCAGGTACTGGAGGGAGCCCTGGACCATCCTACTGTCCATAATCTTGGCCACCTCGAATTCCACCCCCTCAGGGGTGAGAACGGGAACAGGAGGTATCCTCGAGGGGGACCAGGACGGGGAGCAGCGTTTAAGGAGGGAGGCATGGAAGACGTCATGTATGCGAAAGGATGGGGGGAGCTCCAGACGGAAGGATACAGGGTTGAGGACTTCAATGATCTTATAAGGTCCAATAAATCGGGGAGCAAACTTCCTGGACGGGACCTTAAGGCGCAAGTTCCTGGACGACAACCAGACCAAATCCCCGACGACAAACCGGGGGTTAGCAGAACGTCTACTATCCGCCTGAATCTTTTGTGCGCTCTGGGACGCCTCTAGGTTCTTCTGAACCTGGGCCCAGACAGTGCACAGTTCCCGATGAACATCCTCTACCTCAGGATTATTGGAACAACCAGGGGAGACGGAGGAGAACCTTGGGTTAAACCCGAAATTACAGAAAAACGGGGAGACCCCTGACGAGTTACTGACCCGGTTATTCAGGGAAAATTCAGCAAGGGGAAGGAATGAGACCCAATCGAATTGACAGTCAGAGATGAAACACCTTAAATATTGTTCCAGGGATTGGTTGGTCCTTTCCGTTTGGCCATTAGTTTCGGGATGGAAGGCGGAGGAGAAGGACAGATCAATCTCCAACTTTTTACAAAAAGCTCTCCAAAATAAGGAAACAAATTGTACCCCTCTGTCAGAAACGATATTGACTGGGGCCCCATGGAGACGCAGGATGTGTTTCACAAACAAAGAAGCTAACGTCTTGGCGTTAGGTAGCTTCTTAAGGGGCACAAAGTGGCACATCTTGCTGAAGCGGTCGACTACCACCCACACCACCGACTTGCCCTGAGATGGAGGCAAATCGGTGATAAAATCCATGGAGATATGGGTCCAAGGTCTCTGGGGAATGGGCAAGGAACGTAGTAGGCCCGCAGGTCGGGACCTAGGGGTTTTGGACCTAGCGCAAACCTCACAAGCGGCGACGTAAGCCCTAACTTCTTTAGGCAACCCAGGCCACCAATAGTTTCTGGTAATGAGGTGTTTGGTGCCCAAGATGCCAGGATGACCAGATAGAGCGGAGTCATGGTTTTCCCTGAGTACCCTCAGCCGGTATTGCAGGGGAACAAACAGTTTGTCCCCAGGGACGTTCCCGGGAGCTGCACCCTGATCAGCCGCGATATCAGAAGCTAAATCAGAATCCGTGGCAGAGACGATTATACCAGGGGGTAAAATACAAGCAGGATCCTTCTCGGAAGGAGGATTGGCCATGAAACTACGTGACAGAGCATCAGCCTTAATATTCTTGGACCCAGCCCTATAGGTAACCAAGAAATTAAATCTGGTAAAGAATAGTGCCCACCGAGCTTGTCTAGGATTAAGCCTCCGGGCCGATTCTAGGAAAACCAGATTCTTGTGATCCGTAAGGACCGTTACCTGGTGTCTGGCCCCCTCCAGGAAGTGCCGCCACTCCTCAAAAGCCCATTTAATGGCTAGAAGTTCGCGGTTGCCAATATCATAGTTACTCTCCGTGGGCGAAAACTTCCTAGAGAAGTAAGCACAGGGGCGGAGATGGGTGAGGGAGCTGGTACCCTGGGACAAGACGGCCCCCACTCCCACCTCGGAAGCGTCAACCTCCACAATAAATGGCTCCTCTTGGTTGGGCTGAATCAGCACGGGGGCCGAGATAAAGCACTTCTTGAGAGTCTCAAAGGCCTGGACGGCCTCAGGGGGCCAATGGAGGACATCAGCACCCTTGCGGGTAAGGTCCGTAAGAGGCTTAGCGACGACCGAGAAGTTGGCAATAAATCTCCTGTAATAGTTGGCGAACCCTAAAAAACACTGTAACGCCTTAAGGGAGGCAGGTTGGACCCATTCCGCCACAGCCTGAACCTTGGCAGGGTCCATGCGGAATTCATGAGGAGTGAGGATTTGCCCTAAAAATGGTATCTCCTGTACCCCAAAGACACATTTTTCAGTCTTAGCAAACAGATTATTCTCCCGAAGGACCTGGAGCACCTTCCTGACATGCTCCATGTGGGAGGACCAGTCCTTGGAAAACACCAGTATGTCATCAAGGTACACAACAAGAAAATTACCCAGGTACTCTCTCAGGATTTCATTAATAAAATTCTGGAAGACAGCAGGGGCATTACACAACCCAAAGGGCATGACCAGGTATTCGAAATGACCCTCGGGTGTGTTGAACGCAGTTTTCCACTCATCCCCCTCTTTGATGCGGATAAGGTTATATGCCCCCCGTAGATCGAACTTAGAAAACCATTGGGCTCCCTGAACCTGATTAAAAAGATCCGGAATCAAAGGAAGTGGGTACTGGTTCCTTACGGTGACCTTATTCAGGTTACGATAATCAATGCACGGCCTAAGACCACCATCCTTCTTCCCCACGAAGAAGAAGCCAGCACCTACAGGAGAAGTCGAGGGGCGAATGAAACCCTTGGCCAGGCATTCTTGGATATACACCCTCATAGCTTCACGTTCAGGACATGAAAGATTAAATATCCTACCCTTAGGAAGCTTGGCACCAGGCACCAAATCGATAGCGCAATCGTAATCTCTATGGGGGGGCAACACCTCGGAGGCCTCCTTAGAAAACACATCGGCGAAGTCCTGAACAAACTCAGGAAGCGTGTTTACCTCCTCCCGGGGAGAAATAGAGTTAACAGAAAGACATGACATAAGACATTCATTACCCCATTTGGTGAGATCCCCAGTATTCCAATCAAACGTGGGATTATGCAACTGCAACCAGGGAAGGCCTAAAACCAGATCAGACGATAATCCCTGCATCACCAGTACAGAGCACTGCTCCAAATGCATGGAGCCAACCAGGAGTTCAAAAACAGGAGTATGCTGAGTAAAATAACCATTAGCAAGGGGAGTTGAGTCGATTCCTACTACAGGGATAGGATAAGGTAAATCAATACAAGGCATCTTTAGAGACATAGCAAATTCCACAGACATGATATTAGCAGATGAGCCAGAATCCACGAAAGCACTGCCCGTGGCAGACCGGCCAGCAAACGAGACCTGAAAGGGAAGCAAAATTTTATTGCGTTTCACATTAACGGGAAATACCTGTGCGCCCAAGTGACCTCCCCGATGATCACTTAGGCGCGGAAGTTTTCCGGCTTCTTATTCTTGCGCCTGGGACAGGTGTTCAGTAGATGCTTATCGTCCCCACAGTAGAAGCAGAGACCATTCATTCTGCGAAACTCCCTACGTTGTCGAGGGGACATGGAGGCCCCGAGTTGCATAGGTACCTCCGAGTCCTCCGTGGAGGGGCGAGGAGACGGGACCTCGGGGGGGATCGCAGAAAAGTCAGAGGGGAGCACACTGAAGCGTTCTAGCTGACGTTCCCTGAGACGTCGGTCAAGTCGTACTGCTAGGGCCATAACCTGGTCAAGGGAGTCAGACGAGGGGTAGCTAACCAGCAGATCCTTCAGGGCGTCAGATAATCCTAACCTAAACTGGCACCTTAGGGCCGGATCGTTCCACTGAGAAGCTACGCACCACTTCCTAAAATCAGAACAGTATTCCTCAACCGGTCTCCTACCCTGACGTAAGGTCACCAGCTGACTCTCGGCTAAAGCAGTCCTGTCAGTCTCGTCGTAAATGAGTCCGAGGGCAGAGAAAAAACGATAAACAGAGGAAAGTTCAGGGGCGTCAGGAGCCAAGGAGAAGGCCCACTCTTGGGGCCCTTCCTGGAGTCGGGATATGATGATACCCACCCGCTGGTTCTCGGAACCTGAGGAGTGGGGCTTTAGGCGGAAATACAGTCTGCAACTCTCCCGGAAGGAGAGAAACGTCTTACGGTCCCCTGAGAACCGGTCAGGTAACTTGAGGTCGGGTTCTAGAGGTGAGGTGAGGGGTACTACTAAAGCAGCGTCACCCTGATTGACCCTTTGGGCCAGGGCCTGGACCTGTAGGGAGAGGCCCTGCATCTGCTGGGTCAGGGTCTCAAGGGTGTCCATGATAGCGTCAGCGTAGGAGAAATGGTAGACTAGGTAACGGCTTGTAATTATGTAATGGCAGGAAGGAGGTGAAGGGAAAGTGAGCCCTAATCTACCCACCGCCCTGTCCCTGCCTACTTGCAACGACCCGCCCTAGGCGACGAGGTACAACTGGGCGGCGGTCCCTACGCTGTCTAAGTGCACAGGAAAACAAACAGGGAACACGCAAGGGAAGGGGCAGTAGCCACGGAACGCCACGAGGAAACGGAGCGGCGAACGAACAGTCAGGACCAGGACGAAGTGAGTACACCCGAGAGGGCACGGAGACAGAAGCAAGCCAGGGGCAAAGCAAAGCAAAGCAGGTCAAGCAGAACTGCAGCAAGGCAGAAGCACGGCAGAAGCAGGCTGGAGCAAGCAGCAGTGGGGCCAGGAATCCAAAAGAATTACAAGCACTGAGGGAGAGAACAGGGCAGGTAATAAAGGACAGGGGGCGGAGCTAACTCCGACAGACCAGGCCGCGATAGGCTCTCCCACTCCTGAGCCTGCCACCCTGGTTGGTGGGAGATGGTGTCAGTCGAACAGGTCTGGCCTCAGGTGTGGATTGATTAATCCCAGGAGTATACCTAGATGAAGTACCTGGCAGATCCCTAACACATACATTGAAATCTCTTACCTGCTCCTGCCGCCGCGGCTCCCTCCGGCCCGTCCGCTCCGTCTGCTGCCGCTGGTCCAAGTGCACAAGTCCGGAAGCCGCGACCGGAAGTAGTAATCTTACTGTCCGGCCGCGACTTCCGGTCCACAGGAAAATGGCGCCGGACGGCGCCAATTTCAAATTGGACTGTGTGGGAGCGGCGCATGCGCAGTTCCCACACAGACGGCGTACACAGAAGTGGATGGGATGGGAGCCGTTCGCAGTCCCTATGGGACTGTGGCTGCCGTATTCCATATCTGTATGTGTCGTTAATCGACACATACAGAAATGGAACAAAAAATGGCAGCCCCCATAGGGAAGAAAAAGTGTAAAAATAAGAAAAAGTAAAACACAAACACACAAATAAATATAAACGTTTTTCATAAAGCACTAACATCTTTAACATATGAAAAAAATAATTGTGATGACACTGTTCCTTTAAATGAACAGAAGCAATTGATACCCTAATCTTACACCACAGATCTGAGATTTTTGTCAGTGGATCCAGCTAATATCGAGTCTATGTTGTCTGCCCCCAATGTCTGACATCAGGGGCAGAGATTGGAAATGTTTGGATTTCAATCTATTCTTTCAGCCTTTTCCTTTGTTATTTTGGGAGATAAGCGGCACCAGACATGTCTGGCAGTTCCAAGTGTGCATTTTATGGAGGAGTTGGGCAGGAAAGGTGTGAGGCACATTGAGTCCCACTAGTTTAGAGAAGATGAGATGCAATGTTTTGGTCCTGACTAAATGGGATCCATAGTATGAATAAATAGGTTTTATTAATCTTCTTATAAAAATCCAACTTCTTTAGCTCAACACTAAATGTCCGCTAAATTTGTAATATACAATGGCCCACAATTACTTAGACCAGCGTACCTTACGCCAGTCTAAGGAGATAGTTGGAATGATTTGCACCATATTCATTAAAAGACGCATGCATCTTAATAAACGTAGCGCTCTTTGAAATATCTAATGGCAGAAAATAAAATCTATACCTGCTACGAGCAGACATAGAATTGCATAGTTTTCCACTTAGCTTACTTAATAAATATGGCCTAAACCACTCCAACTTTCTTGTCACTTTTCAAATTTGGCGAGTGACGAGAAAAGCTACAAATTTTACTGCAAATTCGGCACATTTTACAGTTTGTAACTTTTTGGGATGCAGTTTATGCCAAAAACAATCTATTTTAAACCACTTTATGAGCGATTTTTAGCTTTATGCTAATGAGTTTCTTAATGGACAACTGGGCGTGTTTTACTTTAGACCAAGTGGGCGTTGTACAGAGGAGTGCATGACGCTGACCAATCAGCATCATTCACTCCTCTCCATTCATTTACACTGCACTAGCGATATAGTTATATCGTTATGTGCAGCCACATACACAAACACTAACATTACTACAGTGTCCTGATAATGAATACACATGACCATCCAGCCTGGACGTCATGTGTACTCAGAATCCTGACATGTCTGTAGCATCTCTGTGAGATCCCAGCAAGGCAAACATAATCTCACGAGATTACGATGTAAACTGTCATTTCAAACAAGATTACGTTTGCCTTGCTGGAATCTCACAGAAAAGAGTCAGAAGTGTCAGGATTCTGAGTACACATGACGTCCAGGCTGGATTTCATGTGTATTCATTATCAGGACACTGTAGTAATGTTAGGGCTTGTGTATGAGGCTGCACATAGTGATATATCTATATCGCTAGTGCAGTGTAAATGAATGGAGAGAAGTGCATGACGCTGATTGGTCAGCGTCATGCACTCCTCTGTACAACGCCCACTTGGTCGAAAGTAAAACACGCCCACTTGGGCATTAAGAAACTCATTAGCATAAAGCTAAAAATCGCTCATAAAGTGGTAAAAATAGATCGTTTTTCGAAATAAAAAGCATTACTGTCACCTACATTACAGCGCCGATCTCCTTATATAAAAAATAAGCCCTCATAACGCTGAATCGACAGAAAAATTAAAAAGTTCTTGGTCTAAAAACATGGCAACATAAAACAATTAGTTTTTTTCTTTGCAAAAGTAGTAAAACATAAAAAATATATAAATTCGCTATTGCCGTAATCGTATGTACCCGCAGAATAAAGATAACATGCCATTTTTACCCCACAGTGACCGCCGTAAGAAACCCCCCAAAAAACAATGGAGGAATAAGTTTTTCCAATTTCACCCCCTCAAATATTTTTTTTTCAGTTTCCCCTTACATTACATGGTGCAATAAAAATTTTGCAGTGAAAAACTACAACTCATTCCACAAGAAACAAGACCTCATACGGCTTTATCGACGGAAAAACACACTAAGTTATGGTTTTTGGAAGGTGGGGAGTAAAAAACAGAAATGATAAAATGAAAAATAAAGCAGTGTTCTGAATGGGCGCTAAGGACACTTCTTTCCCCATAAAGTGCTGACACAAAATAACGGCAATCGAACAAACAGACCGGAATGAACAATCCGGGCATTAAGGGGTAAACAGAGCAGGCGCGCCGCATTTGTATAGTCTTCATTTCCATAAACAAAGATGGAGGACTTATCATCACGAGTGGGCGGGTACTAAGCGGTGTCACGTTACGGCCGTGCGTAGGCTGTAGGAGTGGCTGGTTGCCTGGGGAGCCCGTGAACCGGCAGCTGCGTCACACAACGGGGTCGCCATCTTTGTGAGCGGAGAGATGGGGCAGTGCGAGGTGATCTCCTCCAAGACCGTCCTGGTCTTCCTGAACCTCATCTTCTGGGTAAGGGTGCTGGGGCTTGTTATGGGGCGGGTGCTCTGCCGTGGTATTATGTGGTAGACTTGTGCTCTTCTCACTGACTAGTACCATTGCGGGCATGTTATGTGGCAGTGGGGCGGTTATACGTGTGTGCCATGTCGTTGGTATTAACCCTGTGTGTGCTGTGAGCAGTCGCTGCCGTTGTGTGGTGAATTCCTGATGGAAGTTCTAGGCGTCCTGCATGGGTCAGTATCATGTGATGAAGCTCCCGGCGAAATCCATCTCCTCCCACTCATGTTACCGAGTCTTTGTGTTCTGGCTGCCTGAACTTCTGAGGGTACTCTACGGCTCATGCGCACTTTTTAGTAAAATTCTTCAGTGTGCTATACTTTTTGTTTTTTAACAGATTGCACTTCTTTTCTATGGGGCCATGCACACATCCGTTTTTTTTTTTTTTTTTTTGCGGGTCCGTTCTGCAAATTATAGAACAGCTCCTATTCCTGTCCGTTTTTGCGGATCAGTTTCGGCCAGTCGTTAAAAATACAGATCGCGCACGGAAGCCGTCCGTGTTTTGCGGCCGTATAAAATGTGTGCATGAGCCTTTAAGACCCAGTTTACTTTTCTACAACTTTTATTTATATTTTTTAATAGTAACTTTTATATGGAAATTGACACAATAGATGAAGATGTTGTCACGTTTGCAGGATTTTAAAGGTTAGGCCTCCGAGTTAGTAGCCACCCTGAGGCCTCATGCACACGACCGTAAAAACACCCGTTATTGCGGGTCGTTATTACGACCCGCAATAACGGGCTCATAGGCTTCTGTTAGCCACGGGTACCTTCCCGTTTGCTCACGGGAAGGTACCCGTGCCGTTAAAAAAGATAGAACATGCCCTATTTCATGCCGTAATAACGGCACGGGCATCCCATAGAAGTCTATGGGGCTCCCGTAATCATGGGTGGCTCCGTGTGTTCACCCGTGATTACGGGAGCGTTGCGAGGTGAGGCGAGGTCAGGGGACTACCCGGTCTGCAGGCCACAGCCCAGTGGCGTAACTACCGCCGGGACTACAATGAAAACTATGGCAGAGCGGGGAGGTATCTCCCCGCTCTGCCATAAACAAAAGACATGTATCCCCTATCCTGTAAAAAATAAAAATAAAAGACGTTCATACTTACCGACAACTTCCTGCTTCTCCAGTCCGGTCTCCCGCCCGTTGCCTTGGTGACGCGTCCCTCTCGACATCCGGGCCGACGTCCTGGATGACGTTTCAGGCCATGTGACCGCTGCAGCCAATCACAGGTCAATCACAGGCTGCAGCGGTCACATGGACTGCCGCGTCATCCAGGGATGTCGGGCTGGATGTGAAGAGAGGGACGCGTCACCAAGACAACGGCCGGGTAAGTATGAATTTCTTTAACTTTTATTACAGAAAAGGCTGTCCCTTCTCTCTATCCTGCACTGATAGAGAGAAGGGGCTGCCGATTAGTGCAGTGCAATTTTGCTGCCAAAAACGTGCTCGTAAATACGGGTGGAATACGTGTGACACCGGACCCATATTTACGAGCACGGGTTCGTAAATACTGGTGCAAAACGGGTGGAATACGTGTGACACCGGACCCGTATTTACGCCAGTATTTACGGGTGTGAAAAAATACGGTCGTGTGCATGAGGCCTGACCAATCCTGGAGCCCGTTTCACTGTTGTATTGGCTCGGTAATGAGAACTTGTCACCAGAAAACAACCCGTGGAGTTCTAGTTGTCAGGAGTAGATAGGGAGAAGTGGCCTAGTTGCCCATAGAAACCAATCCAATTTGGCAAATGAAAGCAGCTACCTGTTAGCCGGAGCACTGCCGTCAGATCTAGGAATAATAGCGATGACGGTCTAATATCCGGCTGACTGTCACATAAGCCTTACGTTACAGCTTGAGAGGGGGAGCAGATCACACTCTACAGATGGAGTGAACCTACGTGATAAACCAATAGGGTATGATGTATTACCAAGAAGGGCTCGCAGGGAGTGATGCACT
The DNA here is from genome assembly GCF_050947455.1 of Rhinoderma darwinii. Taxonomy (NCBI): domain Eukaryota; kingdom Metazoa; phylum Chordata; class Amphibia; order Anura; family Rhinodermatidae; genus Rhinoderma; species Rhinoderma darwinii. The sequence goes on along the minus strand of NC_134689.1, from coordinate 246,147,557 downwards.
ATACAGACGTGGGAATAGATCAGACAGTCTGCTCAGGTCAGCGCTTGGGGACTGAGTTTTTGTCTTAAAAATGTTCAGGTGCACGTTTTCTTGTGGTATTGTTTTTGTTAAAGGAAGGGTGTCGTGAAAAAAATATTTTTTTATATCAATTTGCTTTTAGTGTTTTATTAAAAAATGTTTTGTTTTACTTTATTTTTTTATTTTTTTTTGAACTTTTTCTTCCCTATGGGGGCTGCCATTTTTTTCCATCTCTGTATGTGTCGATTTACGACACATACAGACATGGAATACGGCATATACAGTCCCATAGAGAATGCGAACCGGGCCCGTTCCATCCACTATGCTGTATGCTGTCTGTGTGGGAACGGCGCATGCGCCGCTCCCACACAGTCCAAATGGAAGGTCTTCGGCCGAGCGACGTCCGGCGCCATTTTCTTGTGGACCGGAAGCCGCGGCCGGACAGTAAGATTACTACTTCCGGTCGCGGCTTCCGGACATGTGTTCTAATGCAAGCACTAGGAGCGAAGGGAGCGGACGGACCGGAGGGAGCGGCGGCGGGAGGAGCAGGTAAGTTATGTCTGTGTATGTACGTTTTTTACTGTGTGTTTACTACTGTATGTAAGCCTTCTACACTGTGTGTTCGCTCAAAAAATGGCGGCACCCAGTGTAGGAGGTTTGACCGTTCAATCCCCTCGTTTCTCCCGGCACTAGCCAGGATAAAGGAGGGGGGATTCTGTGAGCTCACTAGAGCGAGTGTGTCTTCTCAAATTTTGCAGCATAAAGCAATGTGGTTGCTTTACCACATGCCAATGCTGCAATTTTGGGAATTGCTCCATCTAGTGATAAGCACTGGGAAATGTTATAAATTAGCATCTAATTTATAATATTTCCTCACTCGTGAAAAAATTAGAACAATGTTTAATCACTTATACACTAACTGTTTAACTAAAAAAAAATATATAATAATTTTCTAGCGACACATTCCCTTTAACCCCTTCCCGCTCCTTGACGTACTATTACGTCATGGCAGCTGTATCGTTCGCGCTCCATGACGTAATAGTACGTCACGGGAGTAACGGCCGTTTCGGCCGTCCTCCCGACACATACAGGAGCTGTGACGCTGCTGTCTTGTTCAGCAGCTGTCACAGCTCCTACAGCGGGGACCGATCGCTGTGTCCCCGCTGATTAACCCCTTAAAAGCCGCGTTCTATAGAGATCGCGGCTTTTTAGGGGTTAAGCTGCCATCGCCGGCCTGCTACGCGATAGCGGCCGGCGATGGTGACTATGGCAACCGGACACCAAACAATGGCGTCCGGCGATGCCATAGACGGAAGCCTAGTGGGTCCTGACAACGTCAGGACCCACTATGCTTGCTGTCAGTGAGTAGCTGACAGTTCTAATACACTGCACTACGCATGTAGTGCAGTGTATTAGAATAGCGATCAGGGCCTCCTGCCCTCATGTCCCCTAGTGGGACAAAGTAATAAAGTAAAAAAAAAGTTAAAAAAAGTTGTGTAAAAATAAGAAAATAAAAGATTTAAAAGTAAAAATCCCCCTTTTTCCCTTATCAGTCCTTTATTATTAATAAAAATATATAAACAAACAAATAAACTATACATAATTGGTATCGCCGCGTCCGTAACGGCCTGAACTACAAAATTATTTCATTATTTATCCCGCACGGTGAACGCCGTAAAAAAAATAAATAATAAACCGAACCACAATCACAATTCTTTGGTCACTTCACCTCCCAAAAAATGGAATAAAAAGAGATCAAAAAGTCGCATGTACCTAAAAATGGTACTGATCGAAACTACAGTTCGTTACGCAAAAAATAAGTCCTCGCACGGCTTTATTGATTGAAAAATAAAAACTTTATGGCTCTTAGAATAAGGTAACACAAAAAGTGAATGATTGTTTACAAAACGTATTTTATTGTGCAAACGCCATAAGACATAAAAAAAAACCTATAAACATCTGGTATCGCCGTAATCGTATCGCCCCGCAGAATAAAGTGAATATGTCATTTATAGCGCACGGTGAACGCTGTAAAAAAAAACGAAAAAAAAAACAATCGTACAATTGCTGTTTTTTAGTCACCACGCCACCTAAAAATAGAATAAAAACTGATCAAAAAGCCGCATGCACCCCAAGAAAACTACAATGGATTCCTCAAGGGGTCTAGTTTCCAAATTGGGGTCACTTTTGGGGGGTTCCCAATGTTTTGGCACCACAAGACCTCTTCAAACCGGACATGGTGCCTAATAAAAAAGATGCTTCAAAATCCACTAGGTGCTCCTTTGCTTCGGAGGCCGATGCTTCAGCCCATTACCGCACGAGGGCCACATGTGGGATATTTCTCAAAACTGCAGAATCTGGGCAATAAATATTGAGTTGCGTTTCTCTGATAAATCCTTTTGTGTTATAAAAAAAATGGTATAAAGAGGATTTTCTTACCAAAAAAAAAATGTAAATTTCACCTCTACTTTGCTCTAAATTCCTGTGAAACACCTAAAGGGTTCATAAACTTTCTAAATGCTGTTGTGGATACTTTGAGGGGTCTAGTTTCTAAAATGGGGTGTTTGATAGGGGTTTCTAATATATGGGCCCCTCAAAGCAACTTCAGAACTGAACTGTAACCTATAAAAAAAAAAATGAGGCAATACTTTGCTTCTTACATTATACTGATAATGAGCCGTGCCCACCCCGAGATGACCCCAGTTTTGACCGTTTGTATAAACGGAGACCCCTATTAGACCGTTCCAGTGCCCGGTTTTCCCAAGCATACACCCCTGAGAAGTGTATTTCTATTGATGAGTCCCTGGTACATTTTAAAGGGAGGGTTCAATTCCGCGAGTACCTGCCGGGTAAGAGGGCAAGGTATGGCGTGAAGATGTATAAGCTGTGAGAGTGCATCAGGGTATACCTACAGGTTTAGGATATATGAAGGAAAGGCCACCCCCAAACCAGACTGCATCCTGGACTACAATAGGTACATGGGAGGGATGGACTTGTAAGATCAAGCCCTGAAGCCCTACAGCGCCATGCGGTGTGGTATAAGAAGCTGGCCGGGCACATCATACAGATGGCATTGTACAATGCGTACATGCTACGTCGATGTGCAGGCCAGACGGGAACTTTCCTGGAATTTCAAGAGGTGATTATCAAGAACCTAATCTTTAGGGACCAAGAAGGGGGGGGGCACCCAGTACTTCTGGAAGCGAGCCCACACGCATCGTACCAGGGCAACACTTTCCAGGAGAAGTTCCCCAAACTGGCAAGAAGGGAAAAAGTCAAAAGAGGTGCAAAGTCTGCTATAAGAGGGGGTAAGGGAGGACACAATATATCAATGTGACACGTGTCCCGAATAACCAGAGCTCTGTATGAAAGTGTTTTAAAATTTATCATACATCCCTTGGTTTATAATTTACCCCAATTTTACTTACCCTGATGCACTCCACACAGCTTATCCCCCCTCGTCTTTCCCCTCTGATCCCTGCTGTGTGTCCAGGCAGCTGATAACAGCCACATGTAGGGTATTGCCATACCCGGGAGAACCCACATTACAGTTTATGGGGTGTAGGTCTCCGGTCAAAATGCTCACTACACATGTAGATGAATGCCTTAAGGGTGTAGTTTTTAAAACGGGGTCACTTCTTGGGGGTTTCAACTGTTCTGGTACCTCAGGGGCTTCTGCATACATGACTTCGCACTAGAAAATCCCCAGTAGGCCAAATGGTGGTCCTTTCCTTCTGAGCCCTCCCATGGGCCCAAATGGCAGTTTATCACAACAAATGGGGTATTGCGGCCCTCAGAACAAATTGCGCAACAGAATGGGGTATTTTGTTTCTTGTGAAAATAAGAAATTTTCAGCCAAAACTACATATTATTTGAAAAAAATAATTTTGTTTTCATTCCCAGCCCAATTCAAATAAGTTCTGTGAAAAAACTATGGGGTCAAAATGGTCACAACACCCATAAATGAAGTCCTTGAGGGGTGTAGTTTCCAAAATGGGGTCATTTGTGGTTGGTTTCTATTGCTTTGATACCTCTGGGGCTCTGCAAATGCGACATGGCACCCGAAAACCAAACCAGCAAAATCTGTACTCCAAAGAACACACAGCGCTCCTTCCCTTCTGAGGCCTCCCATGGGCCCAAACGGCAGTTTATTGCCACAAATGGGGTATTGATGCACTCAGGAGAAATTGGGCAACAAAATTGAGTATTTTGTTCCCTGTGAAAATAAGAAATTTTGGTAAAAAATTACATCTTATTGGAAAAAATGTCATTTTTTTAATGTCACAGCCCAATTGAAATAGATGCTGTGAAAAAACTGTGTGGTCAAAATGCTAACAACAACCATAAATGAATTCCTTGAGGGGTGTAGTTTCCAAAATGGGGTCACTTTTGGTGGGTTTCCATTGCTTTGATACCTCTGAGGCTCTGCAAATGCGACATGGCACCCGAAAACCAATCCAACAAAATCTGGACTCCAACAAACATATAGCGCTCCTTTCCTTCTGAGCCCTCCCATGGGCCCAAACGGCAGTTTATCACCACAAATGGGGTATTGCCACACTAAGGACAAATTGGGCAACAAAATGGGGTATTTTGTTCCTTGTGAAAATAAGAAATTTTGATCACAAATGACATTTTATTGGAAAAAATGACATTTTTTTCTTTTCAGAGCCCAATTCAAATACGTGCTGTGAAAAAACTGTGCGGTCAAAATGGTAACAACAACCCTAAATGAATTCCTTGAGGGGTGTAGTTTCCAAAATGGGGTCACTATTGGGGGATTCCTACTGTTTTGACACCTCAACACCTCTTCAAACCTGGCATGCTGCCTAAAATATATTCTAATAAAAAAGGGGCCTCAAAATGCACTAGGTGCTTCTTTGCTTCTAGGGCTTGTGTTTTAGTCCACGAGCGCAGTAGGGCCACATGTGGGACATTTCTAAAAACTGCAGAATCTGGAGAATACATATTTAGTAGTGTTTCTCTGGTAAAACCTTCTGTGTTACTGAAAAAAAAAATGAATAAAATTGAAATTCAGCAAGAAAAATGAAATTTGCAAATTTCACCTCCACTTTGCTTTAATTCCTGTGAAATGCCTGAAGGGTTAAAAAACTTTCTAACTGCTGTTTTGAATACTTTGAGGGGTCTAGTTTTTAAAATGGGGTGTTTTATCAGGGTTTCTAATACATAGGCCCCACAAAGCCACTTCAGAACTCAAGAGGTACCTTAAAAAAAAGGCTTTTGAAATTTTCTTAAAAATATGAGAAATTGCTGTTTATGTTCTAAGCCTTGTAACGTCCAAGAAAAATAAAAAAATGTTCAAAAAACGATGCCAATCTAAAGTAGACATATGGGAAATGTGAACTAGTAACTATTTTGGGTGGTATAACCGTCTGTTTTACAAGCAGATGCATTTAAATTCAGAAAAATGCAATTTTTTCAAAATTTTCTCTACATTTTGCAATTTTTCACCAATAAACACTGAATATATCGACCAAATTTTACCACGAACATGAAGCCCAATGTGTCACGAGAAAACAATCTCAGAATCGCTTGGGTAGGTTTAAGCATTCCGACGTTATTACCACATAAAGTGAAATATGTCAGATTTGAAAAATGGGCTCTGAGCCTTAAGGCCAAAACTAGGCTGCGTCCTTAAGGGGTTAAAACAAATCTGTGGCAGATTTTGAGACGGTGAATTCTCTCCCCATCTGTAGATATCAATGAGACGACCGCTGTCCTCAGACCATCCTGCTGTGCTGGTGGCTCCACAGGGACAGCGGGGGGGTCTGATCAAGATTTCCATATTGACGATAAAGTACGATCTTATTCTGATTGTTGATCATTTAAAGAGGCTCTGTCACCAGATTTTGCAACCCCTATCTGCTATTGCAGCAGATAGGCGCTGCAATGTAGATTACAGTAACGTTTTTATTTTTAAAAAACGAGCATTTTTGGCCAAGTTATGACCATTTTTGTAGTTATGCAAATGAGGCTTGCAAAAGTCCAAGTGGGTGTGTATTATGTGCGTACATCGGGGCGTGTTTACTACTTTTACTAGCTGGGCGTTGTGTATAGAAGTATCATCCACTTCTCTTCACAACGCCCAGCTTCTGGCAGTGCAGATCTGTGACGTCACTCACAGGTCCTGCATCGTGACGGCCACATCGGCACCAGAGGCTACAGTTGATTCTGCAGCAGCATCAGCGTTTGCAGGTAAGGCGATCTGGGCCTTGAGAAGGATGTTACTTCTCTTCAGAGCGCCCAGCTAGTAAAAGTATTAAAAACGCCCAGATGTACGCACATAATACACGCCCACTTGGACTTTTACTTTTAAACACACCCACTTGGACTTTTGCAAGCCTCATTTGCATAAATACAAAAATGGTCATAACTTGGCCAAAAATGCTCGTTTTTTAAAAATAAAAACGTTACTGTAATCTACATTGCAGCGCCGATCTGCTGCAATAGCAGATAGGGGTTGCAAAATCTGGTGACAGAGCCTCTTTAAAGGCTCTTTTACAAGGGCTGATGTGAACGAACGCACTTTTGCATACTTATTCCCGATCATTGTATACACATAGCAGGGATCAGCCGAACAACCAGCAAACTATGGTAGTTTGGACATTTTGATGGTCTTAGGAAGGTCCTGTGACCCAGCTTTTAGTCTGAGTTCACACTGAGTTTTTAAAAGCATGTTTTTGTTTTTTTTTTGTTTTGGTTAAAGAACAACCAATGAGCGACATGGGAGTGTATCTGCCTAAAGAAGAAAATGCATTCAAAGGGCTCGTTCACACGTAGCGGAATTGCTGCAGAAAATTTCTGCAGCATTTTCACTAAAACTAGCAGACATTCCGCTGCGGAAAATGCACCATTTCCTGCGGGGTTTTTTTTTTCTGCAGACAATGGTGCGTATTTTGCTGCGCTTCTTTTTCCAGGTCCCGAGATGGTGACATCTCCTCTGAAAAACGCAGCAATTCAGTCCACTTTCCGCAGTAGGAATAGACGTGCTGCGGCATGAAAAATACGGATGGTAATTTTACGCAGCGTGTGGATGAGATTTGTTAAATCTCACCCGCTTTGCTGCTAGTGTATTCCGCAATTCAGGACGGAAAATACGCAGCAATTTGTTACAGATGACTGAAAACAAACACACTGAAGTTTTGTGGCTGCTTCTAGTTTATGGAAGAAAATGGTGTTTTCCACAGATATTTTAGGCAGTGTTACCGTATATTGGACGTGATCTCTGTAGCCTCTTTGATTTATTCATGGATCAGTATTTTTTATCTGCGGATTATATTCTTTTCTTTCAGGCTGCAGCGGGTATCCTGTGTTATGTGGGAGCCTATGTCTTCATCACTTACGACGATTATGACAATTTTTTCAAAGATGTTTACACCCTGATTCCTGGTGTAATAATAATCGCTGCAGGAGCCCTCCTCTTTATCATTGGTTTGATTGGCTGTTGTGCTACAATCCGTGAAAGTCGCTGCGGCCTCGCAACGGTAAGTGTCTATTACCTACTGATCTGTTTTTTGTTTTTATACAAGACGTCAGTAATGTAACGGTTGTGTGCCACAAAATCTGGTGGTTCTATCTATCAATACCAAATTCACAAGCAAAAGTCTTCAAAGCTTGAGCCAGCGGTCATTCATGAGGCAGATTTGCTAAGATTGGCATTTCACGCCTCCTAATAAATTTGTTGCATCTTCAGTTTGTGGTGTAAATTATAGTGCATTTGTCTGGCCGCGGTTGGCCCTATCCCCTTACACTAGTTTTTGTTTTAAAAAATTGGTGGGGTGGTGTAAAACGGCAAGAAGTTGAAAATTATTGCGACTTTGAAATGCCATAATACTGGCGTACAGCTGTTATTAAATCCCCCCCACCCAATATTCTGTAACAAATTCTGCTTATTAAACCCAATACTATTCAAGAGCTAAAAACCAAATAAAGAAAACAAAAAACTTTGTGGGAGTTTTCACTATAGTCACAAAGTGCATGAATTTACGAGTGCTCCTTCGGGCAATGGCATTGTATGGCCAGATTGAGATGATAGAGGCTCCTGTAGGTTTTCCACAGTGTGACCTTCACTTGCACACTGCCTTGAATCGTTTTGTTTACGGACCATTTGCATATAAGAGGGTTTTGTAGTGCAATCTGCTTGCCAGGCATCCCCCCCCCCCCCCAAGACATAAGATCTGCAAAGAACAGCCCCCGGCTGAGTGTAATTACCTGGCACTGTTACTTTCAGTTTGTTGTAGGATAATTTTGTTTGTGTAGAAGCATCTTTTATCATTATGGTTACGTTGATAAATGCATTCTTTATAAAGGGGTTGTAAAAATTATCTCCTATCCCGAGGAGGGGATAATTTTATGATTTTGGGAAAGCTCCTTAACGGGCACAAAACTAAAATTATAAATAGGCAGGATAATGTGAGATGTCAGACTAAATATTATTCAGCAGAGTAAAGGGGGTTTTACACTGGGCGATTATCAGGCAAACGATCGTTCATATAACATAACGCTCATTACAGATAATTGCCCTGTGTAGATAGGGCAGCGATCAGCAGATGAACGAGCAAACGCTCGCTCATCTGCAGGTCATATCGTTTTAAAAAAGTAAAAGATTATCGTTGTCGGCAGCAGTACATGATGATAATGTATAGGGACGAGCGATCGGAGTAACGACCGCTCGTCCCCATCCATAGCTTCGTGTGAAAGAAGCAAACGAGCGCCGATCATCTAGCTGTCTCGTTGATCGAAGCTCGCTGCAAAATTAGCCGCTGTAATAAGGCCTTTAGGCAAACTCGGACATGAAAAACGGATGTTTTTCACATTCACGTTGCATACGTACGTTTTCACAGATCCCTCATAGAGTTGTGTGAACAGCTCCATTGAAATACATGCGTCCGGGAGACGGCCGTTAAAAATACAGCCGTCACACGGACATATAGGTTCGTCTGAATAAGCCCTAACGATACTCGAAACTTTTTTTTAAGGAGTATTTTCACTCAAGGCAGAGAATTTAATTTGTGGTAGCGCAATTTAATAGTAAATAGCCTGACAAATATTTTAGTAAGAGCTCTGTATGTGAATATATCTATCTGCATTGTGTATATATGTTGTAACAAACGCTCTGCTGTATTTAAATATGATCTATGTATATCTCTTGTGTCTGATGTTATCATTGAGGCTAAGGGGGCACCGTTTGGTACGTGGGGAGAGGTTTTCACGTCACTCAGGCGCACACCTAGAACCTTAGTGTGTGTGTGTGTGTGTGTGTGTATAAATGTAATCTGTGATTCATTTATTAATTTTTTCCCCCTCAGTTTGTGATCATCTTGCTTTTGGTATTGGTAACTGAAGTTGTTGTGGTCGTTCTGGGATACATCTACAGAGCTAAGGTAACTGTCTGATATGTGCAGGTCACTCATTTGTTGTATGTCCTAAGTTTTGAAATATCTTATCGTATTGTATAAGTTTTTTACATGCATTAAGTGAGGTTTTTTTTTTGTTCGCTAAGACCTGAATCCGTCAGGTCCGCGGGACTGATGGGTTCAGTGACATTGGGTACACGAAGGATCCACCTGTAATCGATCACATCTTCGTTATGAACTTCTATGTGATCGATAGCAGCTCCATCCTGCATGTCAGACATGCAGTACCCGCTGACACTGAACAAGTCCGCCCCCGCGGACCAGACATATTCAGTTCTCCGCGCATGATGGGGGAGATTTATTGTTACTGTCGGAAATTTGGTCGGCATAAAACTAGACGAGACCGGCAGAAACTGCGCCAACCTGATCACATTGGCCCATGCCGTGTGATAAATTTGGCACATCTTGCTAGACATTTTAGAACCTTGTCTCTTCCAGACGCCACCTCATTGTTTGCTTACTTTTACATCAATATTTTGTCCCAAAAAAATATTGCACGTAATCTGGTGTATTTTAAGCCCTTTTAGCCACACCCCTTTTCTTGACACGCTTCAAAACGTTAAGTTGCAAAAAATGTCAAACACATCTGGTGCCTGGCGTGCAATTTGCGCAATTTGATCTAGAATTTAGGCGCATTCTGCTTAGTAAACCTCCCCCATTGTGTTATCTGCCAGGTCAGTTTTGCATGTTGATGATAGGATTATTCAAATTAATGATCGATTGGCCGCATCTTTAGATTGTTTGCAGATCCCACCAAAATAAGTTGGATCTTTAATAAAAAAATGTGTACGATTTTTAAGCAGAATAAGACTGATTTAGGAACTTGCAGAACGTAGCGTTGACTGATTTAACCCCTTAATGACCAGCATATTTTAGGCCCTAATGACCATGGGTGAGAGGGGGAGCTCACTCCCTGGAAACAAGTTAAATGCCGCGGTCGCTATTGACCGCGGCATTTAACGAGTTAAACAGCCGCGATCTAAGTAACCTTCGATCACGGCCATTGGAGCAGGAGCCCTGCTGTCATCAGACAGCCGAACCCCGGCTCCAGCAGCTTAGACTTGGCCGCCATGAAAAGGAGGTTGCCTAGCCTAAGGCCCCTTAGTGACCGCTGTGAAAAGGCGTATTGGTAGTCACTAAGGGGTTAAGGCTCTGTTCAAACTTGCATCGTAGTTTCCATCTATAACCGCAACCATGACGCATAGTCACATGACGGATACCAGCGCTGTCTGACAGACTCTATTGACTTACAATGGACGGATAAAATAGCACTGCTATTTTTCCTGTCAAACTGACAATCTGCAACAGAGCCTCCAACTCAGATGTGAACGCGGCCTAATAAATAATTACTATGAGCTGTCTGAGTGTGCCGGCATGTCACTGTCACGTTTAGAGTGTAGCTAAACGTTCGACAAACTTCTGACACATCATAGTGACCTATCAGAAGTTTGGATTGGTGGGGGTCTGAGCACTGAGACCCCACCAATCGCTAGACTGAAGCGCTTGTGTGAGTGCTCAGCTTCTTCGTGTCTGTTCGGCTTTTTCCAGAAAGCTGAAGTATCAGAGTACGGACTCCATAGAAAGTCTGTTTCCGGAAAAATAAAAAGCTGAACGCTTCATTCAGCTGCTTTGTTCTAGCGATTGGTGGGGGTCTCAGTGCTCGGACCCCCACCAATCCAAACTTCTGACATGTCACTATGACATGTCAGACGTTTGTCAAACATGTAGCTACACTTAGTATTGGTTATGTGGTATTATTTGCGTAATATGCTTCCCTTTAACCAACATAATGTGGTGCTGAATTAACGTTGTGTGTTTTTATTTCTAAAGGTAGAAGATGAAGTTGATCAGAGCATTACAAATGTATTCAATCAGTACAATGGCGTTTCCTCTGACTCAGCAAGTCGAGCCATCGATTATGTTCAGAGACAGGTAAGAATACATCTAATATTTATGGATGAAATAATTCTACTTATCCGTATATTAACTGTGCAATTGTCTGTTTTCAGCTTCACTGCTGCGGGGTTCACAACTATTCAGACTGGGAGAAAACCCCATGGTTTAATAAATCAAAGAATAACAGTGTACCGTTAAGTTGCTGCCGAGATAGTGTGTATAACTGTACGGGCAGCACGAGCAGACCTGGAGACCTGTACTCTGAAGTAAGTCACAATACCATTTCACTATAGTGGCAGTTTCTTGTTTTCCTTCTCTTTATGATTACACATTTTGTGTACTTGTGTATATAGCTGGCAGAGTTTACTTTCCACAATGTGGCCTCTGTTCTCGCTTTCTTGTGCTTTTATTAAAAGTTGTAATGTCTATTTCTAGGGCTGTGAGGCGCTGGTGGTGGAGAAAATGCAGGAAATAATGATGTATGTAATATGGGCCGCACTGGCATTCGCTGCTATACAGGTGAGATGTTCTTATGCCGTCATTACCATGCTTGCAATACAGTAACATTGTTTTGGGAAAAAAAATGAAGTGTGTGATGTATTCCTAGAGGTGTCCATAGATATCTGTATATTAAACTGTAGCTAAACGTTTAACAGACTTCTGACATGTCATAGTGACCTTAATAATAACCTAAAAAGGAGTCAATGTACCACTAGTTGCTATAAAACGTATAACACAAATACATAAAAGCTATTACATAAAGTTACAGAGATGATAGCGACCACAGTGTGTGAAGATGGAAACCAAAACGCATAAGTCTATGATAATATGCATGTAATACATATATGGCATGAAACGAGGATATGGATGTATATATACAAAATGTATATAAGAGTTTTACTTGAAATACTGATAGGGGAGTCACTTATGTGATAGCGCAGGTAAAGCTCACAAACCTATGATGACATGTGTTGGTAGCACGTCAGGCCATCACCCACCAAACACAAGCTATGGTAGGTGAAGTGGCTGGACAATGCCAGTCACATGAACACAGGTACAAAATACAACATATCCTGGATACCAAATAACAGTCTTACCCATAGCACAGTGTCCGGCTGTCTGGCGTCACACCCCAACGCACGTTTCAGCGGAAGTCTTCGTCTGGGGGTGTAGTGACATGTCAGAAGTTTGGATTGGTGGGGGACGAGCACGGAGACCCCCACCAATCGCTAGAACAAAGCAGATGAAGAACTCGTGTGAGCCCGTACTCTGATACATTGATTTCCGCAAAAAGCCGAACCGAAACGAAGCAGCTAAGCACCCACACGAGTTCTTCAGCTGCTTCGTTTTAGGGATTGGTGGGGGTCTCCATGCTCGGAACCCCACCAATCCAAACATGTCAATATGACATGTCAGAAGTTTGTTAAACGTTTAGCTACACTTTAAACTGAAAATGGTAACCTTTAGGGTATGTGCACACACACTAATTACGTCCGTAATTGACGGACGTATTTCGGCCGCAAGTACCGGACGGAACACAGTGAGGGAGCCGGGCTCCTAGCATCATACTTATGTACGATGCTAGGAGTCCCTGCCTCGCTGCAGGACAACTGTCCCGTACTGTAATCATGTTTTCAGTACGGGACAGTTGTCCTGCAGCGAGGAAGGGACTCCTAGCATCGTACATAAGTATGATGCTAGGTGCCCGGCTCCCTGCACTGTGTTCGGTCCGGTACTTGCGGCCGAAATACGTCCGTCAATTACGGACGTAATTAGTGTGTGTGCACATACCCTTACAATCAGTCAGAATCCTGCTTTCAAAAGTTAATCTATTTTCTACTTCGTTAACGTTCTGTGCCCTATTTACATAAGAGCTGAGATGCCAGCAGTGATCTCTGTGACTCTTAATAGAGCATTCTCCTTAGCTTATGCATTGGTGAGGGCTTCTTCATGTACAGTACCTATTCCCTCTAGCCTACCTGTCAGATGGAAATAAATGGCACAAGTAAACATTCATATTTTGTACAATAAGTGAGCGCATGCTAAAAGATATTTTGGACTATGGGAAGTCCATTTTCCTTGTTGCTTTTATGCATTTTATTCTAATCTGGTCTGCAATACATAGAGTATTATGGTCCACATAGCTCTGGGGTGCCGTGTCATAGACCAGGTTTTCTCCTCAAAGCACTGAAAACACTTTTTTCATGATTTTTCAGATCTGAACAATAACTACTTTATGTAAACGGGGCTTTACATGGCCATCGGACTGACAAAAGACTAGTCGTCCATTTGTACGTTTACAACCATTCAGTTAAAAGGTTACCTGATACCGTAGGGAGAAAAAATACAACAACCCTAGTATGATGTCCAATCAGCCACTCATTCATAGATCCTACCATCATTTATTTGGACAGATTGTCTGTTACCATCTGTTTGCTTAAAAAAGACATGGCCAGTTAATGGCAGACAATCTGAATCGTACATTTTGCCTGACAATTCTCATGACTATGGGCCGCTTTAGGTGTCATTTCATTCTAATGCAAAACGGATCTTATGCTCTAGTAAGTGATTGACGGCCGGTTTGCTTGTTGATAACATTGAAGTGTCAAAGTATGATGGTTCTACCAACTTGTTAAAGTTCACCTATTTCTGCAATGAAATTACTAGCACACATAGCTGGAATTGCTTGAGAACCTGAACAACAGGTTTGGTTTCTTCTATTAAGGAATACTGAATGTCACCTTTTATATATAGTAAAGTGCAGGCCTCACACAATAAACCGCTTACATACTGAAGAGCTGGGCTTTGCGAATACTTAACATTTCTAGTGTTCAGGTTTTTGTGTCCGAGTCATTTTCTTCCCTGCACCGAGCCTAGTCCTAACCGAAGCAGTTTAATCTTCCCCACAAACCAAGTTTTTACTTCTGCCACACCTAGGTTTCTACTGAATGTAAATTGAGAACCAGTAGATAGAATTACCTTTCAGGTGACCATAAAATAGATAGACTTGCTTACTTGGTCTGTTTACGGCTGTATTCACAAGGTGCAGTAAGTGTGCCATGCGGCCAATAACCACACACCGAAACTGAACACTGGCTTTTGGCCACATGTTCCAAGTGAAACACATGTCTTTGTTTATTAACCGCACTGCAGACGACTACCCCGTGTCAATCCAGCCTACATTCTGGTGCATAAACCATAAGGGTGTATTCATATTGAATTGCATGTTTCTGCAAAACTGTACAAGATCACGGCAAAAACGTTGATTCAACCACAACTTGTGAATACACCCTTAAAAAAACAAAACCACCTCTTTACACTTTAAAACTGCACAAAAGAATCTGTCCTCTCAAAACTTCTGACCAATATATAGAAGATGGGTAGAGCTTCGTAACTGTACCTGTGGTGACGGGCATGCAGGTCGCGCAACTGAGAAATCTGATTTCAATGGCGCTGCAAATGCTGCGGTGGTGGCCCCTTCATGTGTAGTGGTTCCCGCTCGCCAGCACATGCCCTCTGCTCTAAGTGACGGCTCTAGTCAGGCGCTTATACTACCTATAAACGGCAGCTATACACAATGTTTGCGGGTTTCAGTAATTTTTGCATTCTATACCTGTTTGGACATTATGCCAAGGTTATTCTTTAATACTTTCACCTATTTTTTGTTTGTTTCTGCAATATTGCATCTCAAGAATCTTTTTAGCTCCGCTTAACTGACTGTCTTGTGTTTCTCCCTCTCTCAGCTCCTGGGTATGCTGTGTGCATGTATCGTGCTCTGCAGAAGAACTCGTGATCCGGCCTATGAACTCCTCATTACTGGTGGAACCTATGCATAAGCCCACTTGATCAGATTGCCCCTTGTGCTTTGGATCCTTCAGCCCTTATTCCCAAGGAATCCACTCTGGGATAAGACTCTCCTTGTCCAAGTAGTTGTACACTGCTGATTCTCCGCTATGAGTTTACAGTGCGTTACCTCTACCCCATGACTATTCTCTACCTTCAGCCTGTCACTTTAATAGTTTGGTTTTTCATTATTTTGTGCAGATTTTGTAGGTTTTAGCATTAGCAACTGGTGTTTTGCTAGAAGAATACTAGTGAAGTAATGGCGGCACCGTGATTAAATCATTGCTCGGAGCAGAGTGATGTCTTAAGAATATGCTGCTGTGCGTGGTGCTTTTTTTCTTTTTCTTCTCCCCCTTTGGCTGTGGATAGATTTATACCTAGAGATATTTTACTTGCCTGCGTTCTACACCGTTTTATTCTACTGCACTTTGTGGACAGCCTCCTCCAGCAAGCACGGCCAGGATTTTGTAAACCTTTTGAATAATGTTCGTGTATACGTGTTAAGTTCTCTTATATGAAGGAGTTCAAGTATGAGGAACGAGATGCAAAATTGTATCATGAGTCAGTTTTGGATTGGAATGAGACTGAACACTGGACTGTGCAGCGCACACTATGAACATGCTACTGGGTTTGCACAGAGAATGCTTTGTACATCCTGATGTAGACGACACATTATGTAGCATTAAGGAAGCATGCACACCTCCACCAATAACTATCCGCATTAACCTGCCTTTTCACATAAATGTTGCTACATCCCTTGTCCGAAGGTGTAAAGAAAAATATTCATAATGTTCCTTATTAATTTTAAATACCTTAAAAAAAAAAAGGCACTCCGAGTTTTCTTTTAACACCATCATGACGCGTAGAAAGCTGTTCTGGAGACCGAATTATGCAGAGGAGATTGTGGAGTCCTGGAAAGTGAAATGCTTGGAGCGCGCTACACACTACAACTGCGCACACTGCAGGTTTGGTGGCAGCTTTGTTTTTTACCCAGGTCCGTACTCTTTGTGGGAGATTCTAGGCTTGATGCACAATATAAATAAGATACAGTTCAACGTCCGTAGTATGCATTAAGGTTCTTTATGCAGGAGATCATTTTCAGTTGGTAATCGCCGATGTGTAGAAATAAAGTAGCAACCTCAGGATTCTCTAGATCAACATTGTCTCCATTAAGAACAACAAACAATTCTAGACCTGTAAATAGTGACTGATTCAATAAAACGTACATCTACCTTTTTTGTGTGTGAATATTGTTTTTTTTATAAGTTTATTTAAAAAGTTACCTTTACTAAGTTAAAGGCCGTATGATACAGCGGAGGGGTAAATACAATCCTCTTAACAATTTGGCCTCAAGACTGGTCGGCAACTTTTTCTGGTCTGAGGGCCACATTGTCAGATTGTACTACTCCCAAGGGCTGCAACAAAACTTAACCTGTTCCCGCACCACAACGTAAGAGCAAGTTGTGGTGCTAGGGTTGATGTATGGAGCAGGCTAAGCTCTCTCTGTATGCTGCAAGTGTGTATTACAGCTGACACCCGGGACTAACTGCTAGAAACAGCGATCGCTCTGTTCCTGGCTGTTTAACCCCTTAAATGCTGCAGTCGTGATTGATCACAGCATTTAAGATGTTGGAGGGGGGTGCTCCCCTCTTTCTGACAGCTCAGCGCCCCCCCCCCCGGGATGCGTTTGTGGGTAACCGATGGTTGTCATGGCAAGTCCAGGGGCTTAATCAAGGCCCCCAGGACGGCCTTTCTTAATCTCCTGTTCAGCCCTGCCGCTGGTTCAAGACTAGGACTAAAGAAATGTGTAAAATAAAAAGAAAAGTTTAATAACGTTTTTGGTAGTGTTAAAAAAAAAAAAAAAAAAAAAAACTTTTCCCAGTTTTCCTCTAAAGTAATGTAAAAAATAAACAAAATTGATTTTACTGCGTCCGCCAAAGTCCGAACTAGTACACTATACCATTATTTAACACGTACGGTGAACATTGTAAGAAATTAAAACGCCAGAATTGCTGTATTTTGATCACTTCCTATCCCACAAAGAAATGAAATAAAGTGTGATCAAAAAGTCTCATGTAGCCCAAAATGACACCAATAGAAACTACAACCCCCCGCCAAAAATTGGCCCTCACACCGCTCAGTCGGAAAGTTACGGCTCTCAGAATATGGTGACAAAATAAAAATTTATTAAAAATTTGTTTGTTCCTTGTAAAAGCAGTAGAAGAAAAAAAAAAAGATATAAATTTGCCATCGCCGTAACCGTTTTGACCGGTAGAATAAAATTAACATGCAGTTTTTACCGTAAGGTGGCAGTCCTAAAACCGAAAACCCCTTAAAACCTTGGTATCGCTGTTTTAGTTTTTTTTTGTATTCCAACCTACAATTATTTTTTTTTTACAGTTTCCCAATACATTATATAGTACAATAAATGGTGCCATGAAAAACTACAACTTGCTACAAGCCCTCATGTGGCTTTATCGACAGAAAAATAAAAAAGTTATTTTGGATTGTGGGGAGGAAAAAATGAAAACGAAAATCCAAAACTGACTGGAAGGGGTTAAAGGGATATGTCCATTTAAGACCTGTATAGCAAATCCACAGTGTATGTCGTAAATGTCTGATAAGTGTAGGTTCCATGTTTGGAGCTCTAGAGAAGGGTCTCATGCATGAGCAGCCACTTGTAGTTTATAGGAGTAAGGCCCCATGCACACGACCGTATTTTTGTCCACCCGTAAATACGGGTCCTTGGTCACCCGTATTCCACCCGTATTTACGGGCACGTTTTTGGCTGCAAAATTGCACAGCACTAATCGGCAGCCCTTCTCTCTATCAGTGCAGGATAGAGAGAAGGGACAGCCCTTTCCGTAATAAAAGTAAAAGAAATTCATACTTACCCGGTCGTTGTCTTGGTGACGCGTCCCTCTCTTGACATCCAGTCCGACCTTCCTGGATGACGCGGCAGTCCATGTGACCGCTGCAGCCAGTGATTGGCCTGTGATTGGCTGCAGCGGTCACACGGGCTGTAACGTCATCCCAGGAGGCCGGACTGGAGGAAGAAGCAGGGTGTTCTGGGTAAGTATGAATGTTTTTTTTTTTTACAGCTTTATCTATATTGTGATCGGTAGCCACTGTCCAGGGTGCTGAAACAGTTACTGCCGATCGTTTAACTCTTTCAGCACCCTGGACAGTGACTATTCACTGACGTCGCCTAACAACGCTCCCGTAATTACGGGTGCACACACGTAGTCACCCGTAATTACGGGAGCCCCATAGACTTAACAGAAACAGTTGAGCATTTCACAACTCCCGTACAACTTGTCTCCTCTCTGGAGTGCTAAACCTTTTCAGACATTTATGAGATACGTGGATATGCCAAAACTGTATCTCAGATGGGATTGCTACTGTTCTGCGTAGTGCTGAGACTGAGGGCGCGGTGTATGACATGGATTCAAAGAGAGAATACCAGTCATGGTCTTCACTAGGCGTAACACTGTAACCGGTTTGTATGGATTGCCCCTTTTAAGTTGCTTAAAAGTAGAACTCCTACAGCTCCATGGTTCCCCCCACATTGTACCAGCTACATAGTACCACAATAAGGGTCAGTTCCCACATTGCATAAATACTGCGTTTTCGCCGCAACAGAACGCGTTGCGGAAAAATGGATGAGATGAAACAATCCACACGCTGCGTAAATACTGAGCGGAAAAAAACGCTCAAATTGACCTGCGATGTGGAATTTTATTCTGCAGCATGTCCATTGCATTTGCTGATTTTTCTGTTGTGGGTTTTCCCCATTGAATTCAATGGGGAGGTAAATCGGGCAACAAATAGCAGTTGTGTTTTTTTGCGGCGGGTTCGCAGTGATCCTGCCGCAAAAAACAACTCAGAAAAAAAAACCTCATACTTACCCAGAAGTCTGTGTTCCCCCCTCTAGTGTGGCCTTCTAGGATGACGTTTCAGCCCATGTGACCGCTGCAGCCTATCACAGGCTGTAGCGGCGGTCACGTGGGCTGGAACATCATCCCAGGAGGCTGGCCTGTATTATTGTCAGAGGGCCGGTCTCCTTGGATGACCCTTCATCCAGTGATTGCCTGCAACGGTCTCTTGGGATGAGACGTCATCCCAGGAGGCCGGGCCTGCTAGCAGGCTGGTTAATGCAGCAGTTTTCCACAGCGGACATTCTGGGTGAAAAACTGCACCACGCTTTTGTGGCCCTTTTTCGGCCCGAATTTCCAGCGGCACACAGGGCGGATACGCTGCGTGCTCTTATACAGCGTATTCGCCCCTTGTGAACACGGCCTACTGCAACAGCTACACGATGTCCCACATAAATGTCTTTTAACCCCTTAATGACCGGGCTATTTTGCACGTTAATGACCAAGGATTATTTTTTGTTTTTTCACGGTCGCATTCCGTCGACATAGCCGTATAAGGGCTTGTTGTTTGCGGGACGAGAATTGAAAATAAGCAGCTATTCCAGCATTCATTTTCACATTATAAATTTACGTCGTTTACTATGCAGCGTAAATAACATGTTCACTTTATTCTATGGGTCGGCACGATTACGGGGATACCAAATATGTAAAGGTCTTATATGTTTTCCTACGTTTGCACAATAAAAACCCTTTTAGAAAAAAATTACTTGTTTTTGCATCGCCGCATTCCAAGAGACGTAGATTTTTTTATTTTTCCGTCGATGTGGCCTTTTGTGGGCTTGATTTTTGCGGGCCAATGTGTAGTTTTCATTAGTACTATTTTGGGGTACATAGGACTTATAGATTAACTTTTATTTTATTTTTTATGGGGGGAATGGGAGAAAAGAGAGAATTTTGGCGTTGTTTTTTGCGTTTTTTTTGGACTCTGTTCATCCGGCTGTTTAATTGATGTGTTCATTTTATTGGTCAAGTTGTTACGATCGTGGGGATACCATATATGTGTATGTGTGATTTGTTTTAACAATTTTACTAAATAAAATTTATTTGATTTGATTTTGACTGTAATTTTTATTTTATTTTTTTCACAAACTTTATTTAACTGATTGACATTTTTTTTTTTTAAGTCCCACCAGGGGACTTCTCTATGCGATCTGTTGATCGCATATATAATGCTTTGGTATACTTAGCATACCAAAGCATTATTGCCTGTCAGTGTAAGGGTATGTTCACACGACAGCGTCCGTAACGGCTGAAATTACGGGGATGTTTTCAGGAGGAAACATCCCCGTAATTTCAGCCGTAACGGCATGTGCAGGCGCTTGAACACCGCGTCAGTTACGTACGTAATTGGCGCTGCTATTCATTGGAGTCAATGAATAACGGCTCCAATTACGCCCCAAGAAGTGACAGGTCACTTCTTTGACGTGGGCGTCTATTTACGCGCCGTCTTTTGACAGCGGCGCGTAAATATACGCCTCGTGTGAACAGACAAACGTCAGCCCATTTCTTTCAATGGGCAGATGTTTGTCAGCGCTATCGAGGCGCTTTTTTCGGACGTAATTCGGGGCAAAAACGCCCGAATTACGTCTGTAATTAGTGTGTGTGAACATACCCTAGAACTGACAGGCAACCTGTTAGGGTATGTGCACACGGTAGCAGGCTTTTACGTCTGAAAAGACAGACTGTTTTCAGGAGAAAACAGCTGCCTCGTTTCAGACGTAAATGCTCCTCCTCGCATTTTGCGAGGCTTCTCTGACAGCCGTAAATTTTGAGCTGTGCTTCATTGAGTTCAATGAAGAACAGCTCAAATTACGTTTGAAAGAAGTGTCCTGCACTTCTTTTGACGAGGCTGTATTTTTACGCGTCGTTGTTTGACAGCTGTCAAACAACGACGGCAAACCCATTCAAATGAATGGGCAGATGTTTGCCGACGTATTGTAGCCTTATTTTCATACGTAAAATGAGGCCGGAGGCATGACCTAACAGGCATTTACTGAAGGCAGACCTGGGGGTCTTTGTTAGGCCCCCGGCTGTCATGGAAACCCGACGGCGACCCGTGATTTGTTTGCGGGGGCGCCGATCGGGTGACAGAGAGAGCTCCCTCCCTCTGTCAAAGACATTAGATGCCGCTGTCACTATTGACAGCAGCATTTAATGGGTTAAACTGCCGGAATCGGAGCGCGCTTCGATTCCAGCAGTGCAGCAGGAGCCAGGCTGTGTATAACAGCCGTGCTCCTGCTGCTGATCGTGTGGGTACATTGGCAGTACCCGCGCCATCACAGGACGGATATATCCGTCGTCCTGCGGGATATATCCGTCCTTCGGCGTTAAGGAGTTAAAACCACCAGGACACAGAAGTATGTCTGTGTCCTAATGTTAAGGGGTTGCAGGTTGTGCACCACTGCTCAAGATATTAAATGACAATGTAAAAAAAAACTTGTGTGAAGGAGCACTAAGTAAAGAGAGTTTTTTTGTGTGCTGGTATATTGTAGAGATTTGTTCTGCTGATCTTAGGCTATATTCACACTGAGTTTTTTGACGCGGAAACCGTGCCGCTAAACTTGTCAAAAACGGCCCGAAAATGCCTCCCATTGATTTCAATGGGAGGCAGAGGCGTCTTTTTCCCGCGAGCGGTAAAACCGCCTTGCGGGAGAAAGAAGGGACATGCCCTATTTGCGGGCGTTTACGCCTCTGACCTCCCATTGACTTCAATGGGAGGCAGAGAAAGCGTATTTTGCTGCGTTTTATGCCCGCGGTGCTCAATGGCCAAATGGAATTTTGAGGCAGAAATTCTGCCTGCAAAAAACTGTGTGAACATAGCCTTAGGGCTCATTTACACGAGTGTGTTATACGTCCGTGCGACGCACGTGATTTTCACGCGTGTCGTACGGACCTATGTTAGTCTATGGGGCCGTGCAGACAGTCCATGATTTTTGCGCAACGGGAGTCCGTTGCGTAAAACTCATGACATGTCCTTTATTTGTGCGTTGTTCGTGCATCACGCACCCATTGAAGTCAATGGGTGCGTGAAAATCACGCATGCCACACGGAAGCACTTCCGTGGGACGAGCGTGATTCGCGCAACAGCAGGTCAAACTATGAATGTAAACAAAAAAGCACCACGTGCTTTTCTGTTTACAAACATCCAAACTGAGTGTCATAATACGGGGCTGACACACGGGCCTGTTAAGTGCCTTTTGCGCACGCAAAACGCACACTCTCGTGTAAACCCGGCCTTAGGGGGGATTCACAAGAGCGTGTATTGGGTCCGTGCGGGCCGTGTGGTTTTCACGCGCCACGCACAGACCAATACAAGTCTATGGGGCAGTACAGACAGTCCGTGCTTTTTGCGCAGCGTTTGTCAGCTGCGCAAAAAACGCGACATGCTCAATATCTCCGCGTATTTCGTGCATCACGCACCCATTGAAGTCAATGGGTGCGTGAAAACCACGCAGGTCGCACGGAAGCACTTCCGTGCGAACCGACTGAAACAGCGCACCAGCTGTCAAAAGGATGAATGTAAACAGAAAAGCACCACGTGCTTTTCTGTTTCCAAACATCCAAACGGAGTGTCTTTGAGATGAGCGAACCCGGACAACCGAACCGAACTTCACCTGTTCGGCCGAACTCATTTTGGCCGAACCCGGCAAAAAAATTTCCGGTACGCGACGTCACGAGATAGTCACTGTCCAGGGTGCTGAAAGAGTTAAACTGTTTCAGCACCATGGACAGTGACTTCCGATCCCAATATACATGAACCTGTAAAAAAAAAAACGACGTTCTGACTTACCGATAACTCCCGGCTTCTTCCTCCAGTCTGACCTCCCGGGATGACAATTCAGTCCAAGTGACAGCTGCAGCCAATCACAGGCTGCAGCGGTCACATGGACTGCCGCGTCATCCAGGGAGGTGGGGCCCGATGTCAAGAGAGGCGGGTCACCAAGGACGCGTCACCAAGGCAACGGCCGGGAGGGAAGTTCTCGGTAAGTACGAACTTTTTCTTTTTTTTTAACAGGTTTCTCGATATTGTGTTCGGCATTCATTGTCGAGGGTGCTGAAAGAGTTACTGCCGATCAGTTAGCTCTTTCAGCACCTTGGACAGTGACGGGCGTCGACTAGCCTCATCTCTATGATGGCGGCTGCGCGAAAATAACGCAGCCGCGCATCATACACGGATGACACACGCAGCTGTCAAGTGGTTTTTGCGCGCGCAAAAACGCAACGTTCGTCTGAATCTGCCCTTAGAGTTCCCTAGACTGGCGACTGTTGTATCCACTTCTCGGCTGAGTAGAACTAGGCATGTTGTAGTTTTATAGCCTGAAGAGTTTTCTCATTCACTGATGGCTAACGAATAAACAAAGGGCCTCTGGAAAATAACAGGTGGAATCAGATTGGTGGCCATGCGAAATGATGCCACTTTTTTTATTTATTTATTTTTGCACCAGTTTTAACACATCTCCACCAAAGTTGAAGTGGTTTTTGTTATACATTGATTAATTATATTTGTGTAAAACCCTTTTAACATTGGACATCCTGGTTAATCAAGGCTTCAGAAATTAGTACCACACCAAGCCAGGTTGCATTTTGGTAGCAATCCCTGTAGTTCACAACTTAAATTTATATTTCTTTTATTTAGGATTAAATGCAGTCCAAGGCAACCAGTTATGTTGGAATTTTTAAAGGTCCTATCACATGGCCTGATATGGGCCGTAAAAACGAGCGTGTTTAATGAGACCGCTTGTTGAGTACCGCTTGTTTGTTCCTTTCACAAGGAGCTGTGATCATTAAAATGTAGACGAGTGCTCGTTACTACGATCGCTCGTCCCCATACGTTTTCATAATGTCGGCAGCACATCTCCCTGTTTACACGGAGATATCCTGCCGACAATGATGATATCCTGCCGCTGTAGCCTGTTTTGGCCTTGTGGCATAGCCGATTTTTTCAAATCTGACATGCGTTACTTTATGTGGTAATAACTCCGGAATGGTTTTACCTATCCAAGCGATTCTGTGATTTCTTGTGACATATTGTACTTTATGATAGTGGAAAAATTTGGTTGATAAATTCAATATTTATTCGTGGAAAAACACCAAAATTTAGAGAAAATTTGCAAAAATGTGCATTTTCCTAAATTTAAATGTATCTGCTTGTAAAACCGATAGTAATACCACACAAAATAGTCACTAGTTACCATTTCCCATATGTCTACTTTATATTTGCATCGTTTTTTGAACATCCAATTTTTCTAGGACGTTACAAGGCTTAGAACTTTATCAGCAATTTCTCACATTTTCAAGAAAATTTCAAAAGGCTATTTTTACAGGGGCCAGTTCAGTTCTGAAGTGGTTTTGAGGGCCTTCTATATTAGAATACCCCAATAAATTACCCCATTTTAAAAACTGCACCCCTCAAAGTAATCAAAACAGCATTCAGAAAGTATTTTAACCCTTTAGGCGTTTCACAGGAAATAAAGCAAAGTAGACGGGAAATTTACAAATTTCTCTTTTTTTTTTTTGCCGAAATTCATTTGTAATAAAAAAAATTGTGTAACACAGAAGGTTTTACTAGAGAAATACAACTCAATATTTATTGCCCAGCTCCTGCAGTTTTTAGGAATATCCCACATGTGGCCCTAGTGTCCTAATGGACCGAAACACCGGCCTCAGAAGCAAAGGAGCACCTAGTGGATTTTGGGGCCTGCTTATTTTTAGATTATATTTTAGGCACCATGTCGAGTTTGAAGAGGTCTTGTGGTGCCAAAACAGCGGAAACTCCCCAAAAGTGACCGCATTTTGGAAACTAGACCCCTCAAGGAATGTATCTAGGGGTGTAGTGAGCACTTTGACCCCACAGGTATTTTGCTACATTTATTGGAGTTAGTCTGTGAAAATGAAAATCTACTTTTTTTCTGAAATAACATAGACATTTTTAATATTTACAAGGAATAAAGAAGAAAATTCACCCTAACATTTGTAAAGCATCTTCTCCCGATCATGGAAATACCCCATATGTGGTAATAAACTGCTGTTTGGACCCACGGCAGCGCTCAGAAGGGAGGGAGCGCCATTTGGATTTTGGTGCACAGATTTTGCTGGATTGGTTTTCAGTGCCATGTCGAGATTGCAACCCCCTGGAGGGAACAAAATAGTGGAAACACCCCAAAAGTGACCCCATTTTGGAAACTAGACCCCTCAAGGAATTTTTCTAGGGGTTTAGTAAGCATTTATACCACACAGGGCTTTTGCAGAATTTAGTAGAATTAGGCCGTGAAAATGAATATAAACATTTTTGTCCACTAAAATGTTGAATTTTTTCATTTTCACAAGGGATAAAGGAGAAAAAGTCGCCCTAAATTTGTAACGCAATACCCCACATGTGGTAATAATTTATTTTTTTAATAGAAATTAATTAACCTTTGCAGGACTGATCCTTTTTTGCTTTTCCATTTTAGTTTTTCACTCCCCGCCTTCCAAACGCCATAACTTTTTTATTTTTCCATGAATTGAGCGGTGTGAGGGCTTATTTTTGGCAGGACGAGCTGTAGTTTTTATTGGTACCAATGTTTGGTAGATGCAAATTTTTGATCACTTTTTATTACATTTTATTTAGAACTTTGGTGGCCAAAAACAGTGATTTGGGCGTTTTAAATTCTTTATTTCTTACGGCGTTCATAATGCGCTATAAATGACAATTTTACTTTATTCTGCGGGTCGATATGATTACGGCGATACCATATGTATATCGTTTTTTTATGTTTTGCAACGTTTGCACAATAAAAACACTTCTTTATAAAATAATTTATTTTCTGTGTCACCATATTCTGAGAGCCGTAACTTTTTTATTTTTCAGTCAAAAAGGTGGTGTAAGGGCTTGTTTTTTTGCGGGACGGGTTGTAGTTTTTATTGGTACTATTTTCGGGTACATGCGACTTTTTGATCACTTTTTATTCTATATTTTGGGAGGGGTGGTGACCCAAAAATATTGATTCTGGCATTGTTTTTAGTTTTTTTTTTTTTTGCGGCGTTCACCGTGCGGTAAAAATAACATTATAGTTTTATAGATTGGGTTGTTACGAACGCAGTGATACCAAATATGTGTACTGTTTTTAATGGTTTCATTTTTTTCCTATAATAAGAGACTTATTATAAGAAAAAAAATCTTTTATTTTTACACTTTTGTAAAACATTTTTCTTAACTTTTTTTTTTTCTTTACCTTTTACACTTTTTTTTTTTTTACCTGCAGCTCTGATCGCTGCTAGAATAGATTACACTACCTAGGTAGTGTAACGTATTCCAACTGTCAGTGTGACGTCACAGTCACTCTGACAGTTAGTCTACGAGGACCAGCCAGAGGCTGATCCTCATAGGCTTGCATACATGGCAGACCCGGGGGCTGTTGTTTGGCCCTCGGGTGCCATCACAAGCATCAGCAGCCCCCACAATTGCATGGGGGCTGCTGATGTGCTACAAACCCTGTACATGCGGAGATCGCAATCGAGCCCCGCATGTAACGGGTTAATTGCCGAAATCAGCGGCAATGAGCCGCTGATCGGCAACTAGTGGAGTATCAGCTGTCAGGGACAGCTGACCTCCCGGTTCCCGATGCACACTGTCGCCGACACTGTCATCGACAGTGTGCATCGTGAACGGCAGTGACGACCTGTCACTCTGACAGAAAGTCTATCAGGAGGCTTATCCTGATAGGCTTCCATACATGGCAGACACGGAGGCCATTACTTGGCCTCCGATCGCCATACTAGCCATCTGCAAACCTCACGATTTCATCGTGAGGTCTGCTGATGAGCTAGAAACCCCTGAATGCGGTGATTGCAATCGATCACCGCAATCAAGGGGTTAATTGCCGGAATCAGCGGAAATAAGCCGCTGATCGGCATACAGTGGAGTGTCAGCTGTCAGGGACAGCTGGCCTCCCGGTTACCGGTGCACACTGTCGCCGACAGTGTGCACCGGGAACCACGCAGTAACTGTACGTCCCTGTGCCTTAAGATACTACCCACATGGACGTACAGTTGCGTTCTGGTGCGCCTAGGGGTTAATGGGATTAACAAAAAATAAAATAAAATAAATAAAAAGTCCCAAAAAAAAGCATTATTTGGCATAAAATAAAAACAAAAAACCTACACATATTAGGTATCTATATGACCGTAATTACCTGAATAATTAATCTAATGGGTTATTTAGCGTGAAACGTGAACAGGATAAAAAACAAACAAGAAAAACAATACCAAGAATCGCTTTTTCCTATATTCATGCCGTAAAAAAATTAATTTCTTACCCCCAAACTGTGGGAAAATAAATAAATAAAAAGTCCCCAAAAAAGGGCATTATTTAGCATAAAATATATTTTATTGCCCCTACACTAAATAAAAACAAAAAACCTACACACATTAGGTATCTATACGACCGTAATAACCTGAAGAATTAATCGAATGGGTTATTTAGCGTGTACGGGATAAAAAATAAACAAAAAAAACAATGCCAAGAATCGCTTTTTCCTATATTCACGCCATAATTTTATTATTTTTTTTACACCCAAACTGTGGGGAAAAAAAATATACTATCTCTCTCGCATAAAACAAGGCCTCATACAGCCACGTCAATGAAAAAATAAAAAAGTTATGGCTGCTCAAAGGCAGAGAGGCAAAAACAGAAAAATTTAGCTGGTCTTTTCAGGCCCGGTCATTAAGTTGTTAAGTTAGGCGGCAATAATATGCTCGATTGCATAGATGGTGATAAAAAGAGCATAAAATCCTCTGTCGTATTTAGATGAGTCTTTTCTTTATCCTAAAATCTCTTGTGTTCCAAGGGAGCATTTTAAGCCAGTTTTTTGCACCATATTGGTCTTTGGTAACTTCACATTGTACTTTGTGAAAACAAGGCCCCACCCTGTCCTCCATAGAATAGACAGGCTTTTGTCTGGAGATTGGGGCTGCACACACTCTTTCTTGACGTGCACATTTGTTATTTTCTTGTGAAGAGCAGCATGTGCAGGTCATAGGTCTCCGGTTTCCCAAGAACTTGTTTCAGGCAAGTGCAAGGCGGATGTCACATGAGGATAAGTAAAAGGGAATAGGATACGAAAAGGGGCAGAAAGCTGCAACAGGTGGGGATTAAATAATGTGGTTATGAGGGATTTTCTGGTTTGAAACAATTTGCAGTAATCCCTGGATATTAATTATTTAATTAAAAAAATAATTCATAAAAATTAAAACCATAAACATCATATTGCAAATGCAGCATTTGAAATCCTATCTTGGTGAATATGAATTCTTTGGTTATGATAAAAGGCCATGTTTAACCTTCTTTTTTTTTCTATGGTTATATGAAAAAAAAAATGTAGGTATCCCTCATTAGAAATGTGGTCCAGTTTTATTTTTATGTTGATAGAGGAAATAGTACATTGATGATATTGCTAGGCAGCCTGGTAATGATTTAGGGGGGATTCACACGAGCGTGATTTGGCAGCGTGTAGGCCGCGTGGTTTTCGCGCGGCACGCAATGCCCTATAGAAGTCTATGGGGCAGTACACACAGTCCGTGTATTTTGCGCAGCGTTTGTTCGCTGCGCAAAATACGCGACAGGTTCAATAACTCTGCGTATTTCACGCATCACGCACCCATTGAAGTCAATGGGTGCGTGAAAACCAGGCAGAGGTCGCACGGAAGCACTTCCGTGCGAACAGACTGAAACAGCGCACGAGCTGTCAAAAGGATGAATGGAAACAGAAAAGCACCACGTGCTTTTCTGTTTCCAAGCATCCAAACGGAGTGTCTTTGCGAGGAGCGAACCCCGACAACCGAAGCTAAAATTTCCGGTCCGCGACGTCGGAAGACATTCACTGTGCATGGTGCTGAAAGAGTTAAACTGTTTCAGCACCATGGACAGTGACTTGCGATCCCAAAATACATGAACCTGTAGAAAAAAAACGAAGTTCTAACTTACCGATTACTCCTGTCTCCTTCCTGCAGTCCGACCTCCCGGGATGACACTTCAGTTCAAGTGACAGCTCCAGCCAATCACAGGCCAAGCACAGGCTGCAGCCAATCACAGGCTGCAGCGGTCACTTGGACTGCCGCGTCAACCAGGGAGGTGGGGCCCGATGTCAAGAGAGGCGCGTCACCAAGGACGCGTCACCAAGGACGCGTCACCAAGGCAACGGCCGGGAAGTTCTCGGTAAGTAGGAACTTTATCTTTTTTTTTTACAGGTTTTTCGTTGTTGTGTTCGGCATTCACTGTCGAGGGTGCTGAAAGATTTAGCTCTTTCAGCACCTTGGACAGTGACGGGCGTCGACAAGCTTCATCTCTATGATGCCGGCTGCGCGAAAATCACGCAGCCGCGCATCAGACACGCATGACACACGCAGCTGTCAAATGGTTTTTGCGCTTGCAAAACGCCGCGTTGTTTGCGCGCGCAAAAACGCAACGTTCGTGTGAATCTGCCCTTAGGGTGAGTTCAAATTTTTCCAATGCGATTGCTGAGATTCCACTGCATGGATTTCACCTTTTGCATTGCAAAAAAAAGTTTGCTATGGGGTTCAGTTTTAGGGTATGTGCACACGGTAGCAGGCTTTTACGTCTGAAAAGACAGACTGTTTTCAGGAGAAAACAGCTGCCTCGTTTCAGCCGTAAATGCTCCTCCTCGCATTTTGCGAGGCTTCTCTGACAGCCGTAAATTTTGAGCTGTGCTTCATTGAGTTCAATGAAGAACGGCTCAAATTACGTCTGAAAGAAGTGTCCTGCACTTCTTTTGACGAGGCTGTATTTTTACGCGTCGTCGTTTGACAGCTGTCAAACGACGACGCATAAATGAAAGGTTGTCTGCACAATATGTCGGGAAACCCATTCAAATGAATGGGCAGATGTTTGCCGACGTATTGTAGCCCTATTTTCAGACGTAAAACGAGGCATAATACGCCTCGTTTACGTCTGAAAATAGGTTGTGTGAACCCAGCCTTGACTGTCCTTGATTTGTAAAACACAAAAGAGTTCATAGGTGGTGGCGTTTTTTTTTTTACACTCGCCCTGTATCAACATTTGCTTATATGTGTCATATTCATCTATTCATTTCCTGCAGAGAGACTGCTCCCATAGCAGGAGAACTAAAACCGTACAATGTTATGTGCCGCTGGGAGAACAGTTTTCACCTTTTCCTCACTGGAATTGATCCATCAGGAATATTAAATGGCTTTTGTCTGCAGTGTTTGTTGTATTTCAAATGCTATTTATAAGGCCGGATTCACACAAGCGTGTGCGTTTTGCGCGCGCAAAAGGTACTTAACAGCTCCGTGTGTCACCCTCGTATGATGCGTGGCTGTGTGATTTTCGCGCAGCCGCCATCAGTATGACACTCTGTATGTTTGTTTTCATTCATACTTTTTACTGCTGTTGCGCGAATCATGCGCGTCCCACAGAAGTGCTTCCGTGTGGTGCGCGTGATTTTCACGTACCCATTGACTTCAATGGGTGCGTGATGTGCGAACAACGCACAAATATAGGACCTGTCATGAGTTTTATGCAGTGGACACACGCTGCGTGAAACTCACAGACAGTCTGCACAACCCCATAGACTAACATAGGTCCATGCGAGGCGCGTGAAAATCACGCGTGTTGCACAAACGTATATCACGTTCGTCTAAATAAGCCCTGAAGCTTATGTCTATGTAAGAATTCAAGCAAGTCCCTAATTCCATAGTGATGATTTTCACACCTGATGGTCCCCACGACAAGATCTATTGTGGCAGACATTGCCACACTAGCAATTGCAGACTGACCAACCTAGGTCTCTGTGCCAGGGCTAGTGATGTTTTGTGCCAACCGAGGTGCTGTTGCGCAGTGACCCATGTCAGCTATCGTACTGCCCGATTGCTCAGATCACTCCTGCCCTGTCCACCTGCTTATAATGGGATGGATGATGGATTTTTGGAAGGTAAAAATACAATTGTACATGGTTATTCTTTGATTTCATTTTCTTTATTTAGTGATGGATAAGAATAAAGCAATGTATGCTGTGTCTCAAAAAAGAGCATTTTTGTAACAAAATAGTATTCTGTATGTGAGTTTGTTCCCAAATTCCTCCAGTAATTCGGCCTGGGCAGTGTATTATAAAGCATGTATATCCCATCATCTCGCTGAAATGATTCTTAAAAGCAACTATGCAATAAAGTGCCCTGTGCCGATCACGCTCAGCACAATGCAGAACTGGGGAGTTTCTTAGCCACTCAACAAATGCCTCAAAAGTCTCAAATGTTTTTGCACAAATTGCAACTTTTGAGGCATTTGCGACTTTTCTAAACGATAAAACTAGCATAAAAAGAATAATAAATCCTCCGATGTGTGTGCAGTCCTTGATAAAGTCCTCCAATTTTCTTATTATCTACAACTCATTATATTGGGCTGTATTTCAGAACAACTACAATGAGCTAAGACAGTATGTTATATAAGAATGGCTTTTATTGAAATTTTTTGGAAGCTTGAAGTTTTTACAGCTAATTGACGGAGAATCGTGCAAAACCTACTGAGGTCCTACTAAAACAAGCCGGTTTACTAAGATGTAGGGTGGCTATAATGGCTGGAAAATGCTCTATAATGGCACAAAATACAAGTTCAATGTCGGATAACTAAAGATATTACAGATGTAGATGTTATGAAGTGCTTTTGATATTTGGAGTCATAGCTACCATTGACAATGTATCAGCTTAATTTTTTTTTTTTTACTAATGAAAACTATGTAATGAAACATTCTTTTTTTTTTCTAATATGTTTTATTTTCTGATTGTATATTTTTTTATTATTTTCTGTACATGATTATGGGGCAGCCATCTTGCCTGAGAACAGCAATGCAGAATTTTTCTTTATAGCAGACATATGGACAGTCAGAAAACTACTGGGTGAAATTTATCAACTTTTTTACACCAGAGTTGTGGCATTGAATAAGGGCCTTTTTATGTCACTCTCGTGATTTTTGTGGAAAGAGGGCTTTGCTTCACAACAACGGACGGGCCGCAGCGGCCAAACAATTTTATTATAATTTATACCAGAAAGCCTGTGTAAATTATAAAATAAATCTACAACAGCTCCTAGCTGGCATACAGTTCAGTCTGTGGTGCGTAGCAAGGTAGAGGCCCATGCCGGGCTTGTACCTCTGACTACCCCCTTTCTTCCCCTTCCTCTTCCCCATTGGACAAATAAAAAAATAGAAAAAATATTTATACTGAACTCAATCCTCCGCTTTTTCTTCTTCACTCTGACTCCTTCATGCCAAGGCTCATTACAGCACTGATGACGAGGGATGCGTCGCATAGGTACTGAGGGTGCCTGGCTTCAGTACTTTAAATGACTCGTGGCATGAAGAGGGAGTCAGAGGGGACCCGATGGGGAAAAGAGAAAACTAGCGGTAAGGAGAGTATGTATGTTTTTATTTTATGTGGTGGGGGGATGGATTGAGGTGTGGTCGCACCAATTGTGGCGCACGGCCAGTGGAAAGATGTGTTCGCCTCATAATAAATGTGTCATATCTTACTCCAGCAAATTGTTCATTAAGATTGGCATATGAAACGCCAGTTTTAATAAATCGGCCCCATTGACTTCTATGGGAGATTGTCGTGGGCATGCGCTGTGAGCTGTGCAGAGTTCACTGGACAGGAAGGGAGAGGAGGGAAGCTGTGTCCATCACCTAATATCAATGGTGTGATCAGTGGTGTAGCTATAGGGGTCGCAACTGCCACGCTGCTCCCGCTTCCAACTGAATGTGTGTCTGCAGGACACACATTCAGTTGGGTTCAATGCTGGAGCCTAGGTCCAGCATTCACTGTGACCGAGCGACTCGGTGCAGACAGGCGAATGTAGTGACGTCATCGCGCCTGTCTGCAACGAGTCACTCACAGCACAGAGGAAGAAAAAGATCTCCTCCACCCGTCGTGGGAACGGGGATAGGTAAGTAATTATGTTATTATTTTTCTATTAGGTACATACATATGGGGGCATTATACCGGGTATGGGAGGGGGGGCTCATATGGTAGTTGCTGAGGGGGCATTATCCTGTATGGGAGGCATTATACTGTATGGGGCAGCTATGGGGGCATTATCCTGTATGGGGGCATTATACTGTATGGGGCAGCTATGGGGGGGGCATTATCCTGTATGGGGGACATTATACTGTACGTGGCAGCTTTGGGGGGCATTATACTGTATGAGGGTATTATACTGTATGGGGCAGCTATGGGGGGCATTATACTGTATAGGGGCATTATACTGTATGGGGGCATTATACTGTATGGGGCAGCTGTGGGAGCATTATGCTGTGGGGTAGCAGCTATCGGGGGCATTATACTGTGGTGGTCAGCTATGGGGGGCATTATACTGTGGGGGCAGCTATGGGGGCATTATGCTGTGGGGTAGCAGCTATGGGGGGCATTATACTGTGGTGGTCAGCTATGGGGGGCATTATACTGTGGGGGCAGCTATGGGGGCATTAGACAGTGGGGGCATTCATGGGGTTTATCAGGCAAGGCAGCTGGGCATAGTCGTGCGCAGGGGTCTGATGGTGTTGGGGAGGGATAGGGGGGCCCAAGTTGAATTCTTGCACCAGAGCCCATGAGCCTTTAGCTACGCAACTGTGTGTGATCCTATGTTATCTGCCTCCAGCTTTATAACAGACGTGTTACCATTCGTTGTAATCCTGCCTGTTATGATAAAGACATGAAGAAGTGATCTCTACAATAATGGAAGTGTCAGTTTATTGTGATGCTCAGTGGTCTGCATGAAAACGGCAATATTTCGAGATTTTATTAATATAGATAATGACATTGCAAAAAAAATATGTGTAACATGAAAACTTAAATTTAAGCAATAGGTCATTTTCCGTTGATACATTCCCTTTGATTAGTTAGCTTCATTACTGCTTTCAGCTAACACAATGTAGCTTCTGATATACCAGACACAGAAGATCAGTAACCTTATGTAATTTGCTAAAGTTGTTGTAATGGAAACAGATGGAGAATAATATCTGTGTAAGGCTGCGTTCACATCTGAGTTGTGGCTTCCGTTCTAGCGTATCCATCAGAGGACCACAAGAACAGAAGTTAACGTTTCCGTCACAAAACCCATGGATTTCAATGGGTTTTATTTTTGCATCAGTTGTGCTCAGTTAGGCTTCGTTCAGATCTGCGTCAGGGTCCCTTTCCGACATTCCGTCTGATTTTCCGTCAGAACGGAACCCTGACTAAAACAAGTCGACTACGGTATTTATCTAGTCAAAACGACGGAACCCTGGCACAACTGAGACAAACAGAAACCATTGGCACCGGATCCGTCACCATTGAAACCAATGGTGATGGAAACGGAGACCTAAGGTTTCTGACGAAAAGCTCAGACAAAATGTCAGAACAGAGCCCTGACGCAGATGTGAACATAGCTTTAGGCTCCGTTCCGTCAGGTTTGCATTTTTTGACAGTAGGAATACCGTAGTCTGCTTCAGCGCTATAGTTTCCTTAAAAAATTACGGAAACCTGACAGAAAGGAGCTTTTGCGTTGTTTTTTTTTTACATTGAAGTCAATGGATGACGGATACAGACTGATATGTCATTTGTGTGTATCAGTTATAGCCGGTTCACATCAGTGTTCGCTTTCTGTTCAGGGGTTCCGTCGGAGGTTTCCTTCGTGGAACCCCGCAATGGAAAGTCAAACGGAAACCACAGCTTCCGTTTGCATCACCATTGATATGTTGCTAATGGTTTCCGGTTGTCACCGTTCCGGCAGGTTTCCGTTTTTTCGACGGAATCAATAGCGCAGTTGACTGCGCTATTGATTACGTTGAAAAAATAAATAAATAATGGGACAAAGCTAAGGTTTCAGTTTGCCTATCCGTTGAGGGTTCAACCCGACGGAAACCTCCGATGGAACCCCTCAATGGAAGGGCAACGCTGATTGGAACAGGCACTTTCAATGCAAGTTTTTCTAATGCAACAAATACTTTCTTATGTTTCCTATATGAAACTTATTCATTCTTAAACCTTTGAAAATGCTGCACAGTTCTTCTTCACTGAAGAATATACAGTATAGATTTACAATTTACAATGAACACAAACACAACAACTGCCATCTGCCTAATATATGATCATGAAATTACAGAACGTGTCTCCAAACCACTATATCATCGGTATCTGGAAATTATTCCGTCTGTCAAAGCTTGTTAAGGTAAGACCCAGGCACAAGACCAGTATGTCCATTTCTCTCCACAGTCCACCAGCCATCTTCTGCTTCTTCTATCACCCGTACCACATCTCCTGCAGTAACATCCAGCTCATCAGTGCTCTAAAAAGATCAAGCAGTGTCACTGTGGGCGTGGTGGCATGTATATACAAATGTACATAAATGTAGATGAATTACATACAGATAATTATAAATAAACCTACGGATTTACATTATTTTTATATTTCTGCCAATACTTGTTCATCCATATATCAGAGACGAAATCTCAGAATATTCCATTAATAATAAACCAAAGATTGTGCCACCAAAAACATTGTGAAGCTGAAATGTTGCAATGTTTGGATAAATAATCTGCATTATTATTATTGAGAAGTCGGAGTGGTTTATGTTTTCTGGTCTTTAACCCCTTCCCTCTTTGGCCGCTTTTGACCTTCCTGACAGAGCCTCATTTTTCAAATCTGACATGTTTCACTTTATATGGTAATAACTCCGGAATGCTTTTACCTATCCAAGTGATTCTGAGACTGTTTTCTCGTGACACATTGGACTTTATGTTACTGGCAAAATTTGCCCGATACATTCAGTATTTAATTGTGAAAAACACCAAAATTTAGCGATAAATTGCAAAAATTTGCATTTTTCTCAATTTAAATGTATCTGCTTGTAAGACAGGCAGTTATACCACACAAAAATGTTACTAACTAACATCCCCCATATGTCTACTTTAGATTGGCATCGTTTTTTGAACATCATTTTATTTTTCTAGGACGTTATAAGGCTTAGAACTTTAGCAGCAATTTCTCACATTTTCAAGAAAATTTCAAAATGCTATTTTTACAGGGGGCAGTTCAGTTGTGAAGTGGGTTTGAGGTCCTTAGATATTAGAAACCCCCAATAAGTCACCCCATTTTAAAAAATGCACCCCTCAAAGTATTCAAAACAGCATTTAGAAAGTTTCTTAACCCTTTAGACATTGCGCAGGAATTAAGGCAAAGTAGAGGTGAAATTTACAAAGTTCATTATTGTTTTCCAGAAATTCATTTTGAATCCATTTTTTTTGTACCACAGAATGTTTTACCCAAGAAATGCAACTCAATATTTATTGCTCAGGTTCTGCAGTTTTAGGAAATATCCCACATGTGGCTCTAGTGTGCTACTGGACTGAAGCACCGGCCTCAGAAGCAAAGGAGCACCTGGTGGATTTTGGGTCTCCTTTTTATTAGAATATATTTTAGGCACCATGTCAGCTTTGAACAGGTCTTGTGGAACTAAAACAGTGGAAACCACCCAAAAGTGACCCCATTTGGGAAACTACACCCCTCGAGGAATTTATCTAGGGGTGTAGCAAGCATTTTGACTGGCCAGTTTTTTTGCAAAAATTTTTGGAACTAGGCCATGAAAATGAAAATCTACATTTTTTCAAATAAAATGTAGGTTTAGCTAATTTTTTTTAATTTCCACAAGGACTAAAGGAGAAAAAGCACCATAAAACTTGTAAAGAAATTTCTCCCGAGTAAAACAATACCCCACATGTGGTAATAAACGGTTGTTTGGACACACGGCAGGGCTTAGAAGGGAAAGAGTGCCATTTGGCTCTTGGAGCTCAAATTTAGCAGGAATGGTTTGCGGAGGCCATGTCACATTTGCAAAGCCCCTAAGGTGACAAAACAGTGGAAACCCCCAACAAGTGACCCCATTTTGGAAACTATACCCCTTGAGGAAATTATCTAGGGGTATAGTGAGCATTTTGACCCCACAGGTTTTTTGCAGAAATTTTTGGAAGTAGGCTGTGAAAATGAAAATCTACATTTTTTCAAATAAAATGTAGGTTTAGCTAATTTTTTTTCATTTCCACAAGGACTGAAGGAGAAAAAGCACCATAAAATTAGTAAAGCAACTTCTCCCGAGTAAAACAATACCCCACATGTGGTCATAAACGGCTGTTTGGACACACGGTAGGGCTCAGAATGGAACTAGCACCATTTGGATTTTGGAATGATTTCTGGACGCCATGTCACATTTGCTGAGCCCCTGTAGTACTAGTACAGTGGAAACACCCCAAAAGTGACTCCATTTGGGAAACTGCACCCCTTGTGAATCATCTAGGGGTATAGTGAAAATTTTGATCCCAAAGGTTTTTTGCTGAATTAATTAGAATTAAGCCATGAAAATGAAAAATATTTTTTTTTTCCAACAAGATGTCGTTTTAGATCAACATTTTTCATTTTTACAAGGAATAGAGAAGAAAAAGCACCCCAACATTTGTAAAGTAATTTCTCCCGAGTACGGGAACACCCCATATGTGGTTATAATCAGCTGTTTACATATATGGGAGCATTCAGAAGAAAAGGAGTGGTATTTGACTTTGAGCGTAGATTTTTCTGGAATGGTTTGCGGACGCCATGTTGCATTTGCAAAACCCCTGATGTACCAAACAAAAGTGACCCCGTTTTAGAAACTACACCCCTAAAGGCATTTATCAAGGGGTGTAGTGAGAATTTAGACTCCACAGGTGTTTTTCAGAAATGAATATGCAGTGGATTGTGCAAAGTGAAAATTGCAATTTCTCCACTGATCTGCCCATTCACCGCACAAGATGTTGTGCCCCTAGAGAATCTTACCCCATAAATTGTTAAGCGGGTTCTCCCGGGTATGGTAATGCCTTACTTGTGGCCATAAATTGATGTTTGGGCACGCTGTAGGGCTAAGAAGGAATAGACCGCCATTTTGAGCATGGATTTTGCTTGGTAGTAGTTCTGTTTGGGGTTTTGCTGGTATTTCCGTTTATAATGTGGTGGCATATGTAATCTGTGCGGAGAACATCAGGGTATATGTAATCTGTGCGGAGAACATCAGAGTATATGTAATCTGTGCGGAGAACATCAGGGCATAATAAGAGGGTATAATAATGGGGTAAATAATACAATTATCCATATGTGTGTGTTACGCTGTGAAGCGATCCGTTATGCGCAGGCCGGTGTCACACTGATAAACGGTTTTCTTTCTTATCCCCCTTTTGTAACGCTCTGCACCTTTTGGGGACTTTTTCTCCTTCGTAGTTTGGGAAATATTGCTGGGAAAGTTTTGCGCTGGTATAATACGGGCACCTTCGCTTCCAGCTTATGTGCGATGTCCCTTCCCTAGTTCCTAAATACTAGGGCCCTGAAACTGAAGGAATGTTCCCCTCCGGCCTGGGCATTGAGATGTTTTTTCATCACCGCATTACTAGTGCCGTAACTTTTTTGTTTTTCGGCTGATTGGGCGGTGTGCGGGCTTGTTTTTTGCGAGACGGGCTGTAGATTTCATTGGTACCATTTTAGAACACATACGACTTTTTGATCACTTTTTATTTCATTTTTTGGTAAAGGAAATTACCAAAAACAAGCAATTCTGGAATCGTTTTTTATTGTTTTTTTTATCGGCATCCACAGTGCGCCCTAAATTACATGTTCGCTTTATTCTGCGGGTCGATACGATTATGGCGATACCAAATTTATATAGTTTTTTTTATGTATTGCAGCTTTTGCACAACAAAATCACTTTTTTTATAAAATCATTTGTTTTCTGTGTCGCCATATTCTAAGACCCATAACGTTATTATTTTTGCGTGCACAAAGCGGTGTCAGGGATTATTTTTTCCGGGATGGATTGTCGTTTTTATTGGTACTATTTTGGAGTAAATGTGACTTTTTGATCACTTTTTCTAGCATTTTTTGGAAGGAGATGTTACCTAAAAACAAAGATTCTGGCGTTGTTTTTCATGTTTTTTTTACGGCGTTCACCGTGCGGGATAAATTACATAATAGTTTTGTAGTTTGGGTCGTTACGGACGCGGCGATACCAATTATGTATAGTTTTTTTCATTTTTACGGTTTTTCCCATAATAAAAGACTT
The DNA here is from genome assembly GCF_050947455.1 of Rhinoderma darwinii. Classification (NCBI taxonomy): domain Eukaryota; kingdom Metazoa; phylum Chordata; class Amphibia; order Anura; family Rhinodermatidae; genus Rhinoderma; species Rhinoderma darwinii. The sequence continues at coordinate 246,108,303 of NC_134689.1, read as the reverse complement.
ACTATGGGAAAAAAAGTCAGTTTAGCTTTATTTTTATTTGAAATGTGTGTGTTTTTATTGTTTTACCACATTTTTATTAACTTTTTTTTACTTTTCTGACTTGTCCCACTAGGGGACATGAGGGCCTGATGCCCCGATCGCTACTCTAATACACTGCACTACATACGTAGTGCAGTGTATTAGCGCTGTCAGTTATTCACTGACAGCAAGCCTATGAGGACACGCCGAAGGCGGGTCCTCATCGGCTCCCGTACAAGGCAGACTCGGACGCCATTTTCTGGCGTCCGATTGCCACAGCAACCCAGCGATTGCATCACTGGGTTGCCGATCGGGTGAAAACCTATCAGATGCTGCGCTCTATTGAGCGCAGCATCTGAGGGGTTAATCTGCCGGATCGGAGAGTAGCTCCGGTCCTGGCAGTTACAGGAGGGTGCCAGCTGTATAATACAGCTGTCACCCCGCGGTGATGGTGCCGGCTCTGCTTCTGAGCCCGCACAATCACTGCGCCGTACATGTACGGCGCTTTGCGGGAAGCACCTCCCGACAGCGCCGTACATGTACGGCGCATGTCGGGAAGGGGTTAAAAATTCGGTGCTGATGGTGTAATTGCAGTAATATTAGTCAATTACTAATGTGCTTTGTAGCTAAAATGTCTCTCTAAGAATAGATAATCACACTCAGTCACATGGTGGTCCTGGCGTTTATCTCCGGCTTGTGTGACGTCCCGTACACTGAACATGTTCTCCACTGTTCCTTCCCTCCCTGTCTATGGAGGGATCCCGTTTCACATACTGGGCAGCAGAAAGTGCAGAGTTGTGTATCAGTAGCAGACAGTGAGTAATTAAAGTCCGGGCCGCACCATTCATGAAGCGAGGCAAGCTTTTCGCCTGAGGTGGCGGCGCCACTGAAACCAACTGCCGTCACCCCCGCCTGCACTATAATTGTATCTGCGTCTATAGGAGAGCAGATACAATTAAACGGATCACTAGTGCTGGCAGGGCAAGGAACTTTAGTTCCTTGCCCTGCCATTCAGCGCTTTTCAAAGATGCAAGCGGCGCAATTACGTAATCGAGCTGTTTGCATCGTTTAGCTCCAGAACACTTGGTCAGAAGAGACCAGGCCTGCGTTGCTAGAGGACAGCTTGGGAACGGGATCAGCTATGTAAAGTTTTTTTTTTTCAGTTAACAGTGTGAGTGGCATTATCTACAGTGTGCTCTATGGGTGGCACTAGATACAGGGGGCCCTATATACAAGGGATTCTGGGGGGGCAGTATATACACGAGGTGCTATGGGAAGCAGTATCTACAGGAGGCTCTATGGGAGGCACTATCTACAGAACGCTTTATGGGGCACTATGTATAGGGGGAACTATCTACAGGGGGCTCTATGTGGCACTGTCTACATGAGGGGCACTGTCTACTAGGGCCCTATGAGGGGCACTGTCTACAGGGGACACGACCTACAGGGGGCTCTATGGGGGGCACGACCTACAGGGGGCACTATCTACAGGGGGCACTATCTACAGGGGTCTCTATGGGGGGTGCTATCTACAGGGAGCACTACGTACAGGGGGCACTGTGTGTGTGTGGGATACAGTGTATGGTGCTATTATGATCAGGGACACAGTGTATGGTGCTATTAGAATTAGAAGTGCAGTGTATTGTGCTATTATATTTAGGGGAATAGTGTGTGGCACCATGAAAATGTTATCTACGTTTATAGGTGCGGAAATATTTGAAAAGTGAGAAGCTGAGTGGCAAACTGCAGAAATGGGCTATGGCCGGGAGAAGTCATCATAGATGTAAAGGATCTGCCAGACACAGCTTCTGTGTCAACGCCCGTGGTTAATCAGTCTGCATCTGCTCCTAGGTCTGATAGAGTGACTCGATCTGCTACCACTCAGGCTGGTAGGCTGAGGAGTGGGAGAACCTATCACAGCCTGGCCAGACGGAGCTAGCTCCCGCCCTCGGTCTATTTATACCTTCATTTCCTGCTCCTCCTTTGCCTGTGATTCTGTCTGGTTTCCTGGCTCTGCTGTTCCTGCTAGTACTATTGACCTCTGCTTCAAATTGACCCTGGCTTTACTGACTACTCTCCTGCTCTGCATTTGGTACCTCGTACACTCCTGGTTTGACTTGGCTCGTTCACTACTCTTGTTGCTGACGGTGTTCCAACTGCTCCATTTCCCTTAGCTTCTGTGTACCCTTGTCTGTTTGTCTGTCGTGCACTTATTGAGCGTAGGGTCCGTCGCCCAGTTGTACGCCGTCGCCTAGGACGGGCCGTGCAAGTAGGCAGGGACTGAGTGGCGGGTAGATTAGGGCTCACCTGTCTGTCTCCCTACCCCGACATTACAATAGAGGTCTGGACCGGATGTAGACAAAAAGAGAAAAAGAACGACTAGAATCTGAGATGTCACTTGTGAGTCACTAAATGTATATGTTTATTCTGCCACTAATCATTACTGTAATCACTGTATGATTTGCAGCGAGATGATGGGTGGTATGATTATTTTGTGTGAAACAGCAACTCCCAGCATATCCTTACTATTGTTCGGGCCATGCTGGGAGTTATAGTTTTACGACGTGCAAACCCTGGCCAGCGTCAGCACTCGGCGAATCCGGGCAAGTGCCAGGGCCGACTACCCTTGGGGGGCCCATTCGGCTGCCGGGTGCTGTCGCTACCTTCGTCACGGCATCACTGTCCATATATGGACAGTGATGTCAGGAGGCGAGAAGGAGTACCAGGCAGTGCGCTAGCGGCTCTGCTCCGGGACTCCATTTCTGAGGAAGCCCCTGATATCACTTTCCATATATGGACAGTGATATCAGAGGGAGAGGAGTCCCAGGCAGAGCGCTACAAGCAGCTCTGCTTCAGGACTCAGTCTCTGGGGAAGCCCCTGACATCACTGTCTATATATGGACAGTGACGTCAGGGGTTTCTCCTGAAGCGGAATCCCCAGCCAGAGTGTCGGCAATGCTCTGGCTGGGGATTCCAATCCTAGAGGGAACCCCAAAGGCTCTACCTACAGGGAGGGAGGATGTGTGGTACTACCAGGGAGGGTGGTTGTGTGGCACTACCAGGGAGGAGGGGCAGTGTGGCACTACCTGGGAAAACTAGGGGCCTGCTGAGATATTATGGAAGCCCAGATTCCTTTGATAGTGACCTTCAGCTCGTCTGCATTGTTGTGTCTGGTGTCTCTCATCTTCCTCTTGACAATACCCCATAGATTCTCTAAGGGGTTTAGGTCAGGCGAGTTAGCTGGCCATTCAAGCACAGTGATACTGTGGTTATTAAACCAGGTATTGGTACTTTTGGCAGTGTGGGCAGGTGCCAAGTCCTGCTGGAAAATGAAATCAGCATCTCCAGAAAGCTTGTCAGCAAAGGGAAGCATGAAGTGCTCTAAAATTTCCTGGTAGACGGCTGTGTTGACTCTGGACTTGCTGTAACACAGTGGACCAACACCAGCAGATGGCATAGCTCCCCAAAGCATCACTGACTGTGGAATCTTCACACTGTACCGCAAGCAACTTGGATTGAGTGCCTCTCCACTCTTCCTCCAGCCTCTGGGACCTTGATTTCCAAATTAAATGCAAAATTGACTTTCATCTGAAAACAGGACTTTGGACCACTGAGCAGCAGACCAGTCCCTTTTCTCCTTAGCCCAGGTAAGAGCTTCTGACGTCTCAAGGAATGCGACAGTTGTAGCTGGATACGTCGGTGTGTGTAAGATCTTGAAGCACTGACTCCAGCCGCAGTCCACTACTTGTGAATTTACCCCAGATTCTTGAATGGCCTTTTCTTGACAATCATTTCAAGGCTGCGGTTATCCCTGTTGCTTGTGCACCTTTTTCTACCACACGTTTTCCTTCCTCTCAACTATCCATTAATATGCTTGGATACAGCACACCGTGAACAGCTAGTTTCTTTAGCAATGTTCTTTTGTGGATACTCTCCTTGTGGGGGGTATCACTGACTGTCTTCTGGACAACTGTCAAGTCCCTGTCTTCCCCATGATTGTGTAGCCTACTGAACTAGACTGTTGGACCATTTAAAGGCTTAGGAAACCTTTGCAGGTGTTTTTTTGTTGATTAGCTGATTAGAATGTGACACCATGAGGCTACAATCTTGAACTTTTACCCAATATTCTAATTTGCTTGATTGGCCAGCAAACTCGCCTGACGTAAACCCCATGGAGAATTTATGGGGTATTGTCAAGAGGAAGATGAGAGACACCAGACCCAACAATGCAGACGAGCTGAAGGCCGCTATCAAAGCAACCTGGGCTTCCATAACACCTCAGCAGTGCCAGAGGCTGATCGCCTCCATGCGATGCCGCATTGATTCAGTAATTCATGCAAAAGAAGCCCCGACCAGGTATTGAGTGCATATACTGTACATACTTTTCAGTAGGCCAACATTTCGGTATTAAAAATCATTTTGAAATTGTACTTATATAATAATCTAATTTTCTGAGACACAAAATTTTGGGTTTTCATTAACTGTTAGCCATAATCATTAACATTAACCCCTTCCCGACATATGACATACAGTTACGTCATAGCCGTGTAGGGGAGCTTCATACGATGCTGGTGTCAGCTGTATGTTACAGCGGACACTTCAGAGTAATGAGCGACATCGCGTTCGTTAAATGCTGCGGTCAATAGCGACCACAGCATTTAAATCATTAGAAAGAGGGGGGCGACCCCCTCTAACAGCTCATCGCGCCCCCCCACAACGCAATCACAGGGGGGCGATGGTTGCTATGGCTGCCTGGGGGCCTAATGAAGACCCCCAGGTCCGCCATCTTTGTATACCTATTAAGCCCTGCCTACAGCAGGGCTTAATAGATGCCTGTCAGAATCACAATATACTGCAATACATTAGTATTGCAGTATATCGTACAAGCGATCTAACGATCGCTGGTTGAACTCCCCTAGGGGGACTAATAAAAAAAGTAGAAATTAGTTAAAAAGTATTTTTTTTTTGTGTAAAAAAAAAATGTAATATTAAAAGTTCAAAAAACCCCCCTTTTCCCATTTTCCCCCTAGAGCATAGTAAAAAATTATATAACTAAACATAATTGGTATCACCGCGTCCGTAAAAGTCTGAACTATTACAATATATAATTATTTAACCCGCACGGTGAATGCCGTAAAAAAAATTGTAAACGCCAGAATGTCTGTTTTTTGGTCACCTAATCTCCCACAAAAAATGAAATAAAAAGTGATCAAACCGTCGCATGTACACCAAAATGGTATTACTACAGCTTATCCCGCAAAAAATAAGCCCTCATACCACTTAATCGATGGAAAAATAAAAAAGTTATGACTCTCGGAATGTGGCGACAAAATTAATTTTATATTTTACACTTAGGTTTTTACTTGTAAAAGTAGTAAAATATAGAAAAAACTATATATATTTGTTATCCCCGTAATCGTATTGATCCACAGAATAAAGTAACATGTTGTTTTAATTGCACAGTGAATTCCGTAAAAACGGCGCGCAAAAAACCATGGAAGAATCGCTGTTTTTTTTCATTTTCTACCCCACAAATAATTTTTTCCAGTTTCCTAGTACATTATACGGCAAAATAAATGGTGCTACAAAAAACTACAACTCGTCCCGCAAAAATCAAGCCCTCATAGTACTATATTGACGGAAAAATAAAGACGTTATGGCTTTTAGAAGGTGGGGTGGAAAAAACGAAAATTAAAATCTGAAAGTTGTTTGCGACGGGAAGGGGTTAAAAGAAAAAAAATGCTGGAAATAGATCACTCTGTGTGTAATGAATCTATATAATATATGAGTTTCACTTTTTAATTACTGAAATAAATTAACTTTTTGATGATATTCGAATTCATTTGGAAGGACTAGTATGTACTGAACTCTGTTTTGGTGTTGTATTTATGTACTGAACTTGGTTCTGGGTCTGTATTTATGTACTGAGCTTGGTTCTGCTGTTGCATATAGGTACTGAGCTCGGTTCTGATGCTGTATTTATATACTGAGCTTAGTTCGTTCTGGTGCTGTATGTACTGAGCTTTGTTCTGGTGCTGTGTATATGTATTGAGTTTGGTGCTGGTGCTGTATATATATATATATATATATATATATATATATATATATATATATATATATATACAGTGAAGGAAATAAGTATTTGATCCCTTGCTGATTTTGTAAGTTTGCCCACTGTCAAAGACATAAACAGTCTAGCATTTTTAGGCTAGGTTAATGTTACCAGTGAGAGATAGATTATATAAAAAGAAAAAAGAAAATCGCATTGTCAAAATTATTTATATTTATTTTTATTGTGCACAGAGAAATAAGTATTTGATCCCTTTGGCAAACAAGACTTAATACTTGGTGGCAAAACCCTTGTTGGCAAGCACAGCAGTCAGACGTTTTTTGTAGTTGATGATGAGGTTTGCACACATGTTAGATGGAATTTTGGCCCACTCCTCTTTGCAGATCATCTGTAAATCATTAAGATTTCGAGTCTGTCGCTTGGCAACTCAGATCTTCAGCTCCCTCCATAAGTTTTTGATGGGATTAAGGTCTGGAGACTGGCTAGGCCACTCCATGACCTTAATGTGCTTCTTTTTGAGCCACTCCTTTGTTGCCTTGGCTGTATGCTTCGGGTCATTGACGTGCTGGAAGACCCAGCCACGAGCCATTTTTAATGTCCTGGTGGAGGGAAGGAGGTTGTCACTCAGGATTTGACGGTACATGGCTCCATCCATTCTCCCATTGATGCGGTGAAGTAGTCCTGTGCCCTTAGCAGAGAAACAACCACAAAACATAATGTTTCCACCTCCGTGCTTGACAGTGGGGACGGTGTTCTTTGGTTCATAGGCAGCATTTCTCTTCCTCCAAACACGGCGAGTTGAGTTAATTCCAAAGAGCTCAATTTTAGTCTCATCTGACCACAGCACCTTCTCCCAATCACTCTCAGAATCATCCAGATATTCATTTGCAAACTTCAGACGGGCCTGTACATGTGCCTTCTTGAGCAGGGGGACCTTGCGGGCACTGCAGGATTTTAATCCATTACGGCGTAATGTGTTACCAATGGTTTTCTTGGTGACTGTGGTCCGAGCTGCCTTGAGATCATTAACCAGTTCAGGACCGGGCTATTTTGCGCCTTCAGGACCAGACACCGTTTAGCCATTTTTAGCACGTGTTAGTTAAATGGCTATAACTTTTTTATTTGTTGGGCTAACTACGTGATTTTTGCAACGTTTTTTTCCGTAGACAATGCAGGTTTCATTTTTTATCGTTTTTATACACACCTCTTTTGCTATTTTAGAATTTTGATTCATAAAGTTTGAAAATAATAATAAAAAAATAAGCTTTTTTACGTTTCAGCTATTTTTTTTGGGTAATAACATAGTTTTACCCTAAAATAGACCTTTTATTTGTGATCGTCATTGTCTACCGTAAAGTTTAATATATTACATGTCTATATTAGGGTAATTGGGTCAGCGCTAGCGTTACAACAATGATTGGCGGGGGGGAATTTTTTTTTTGGGGTGGGTATTTTATGTGTATTTATTATTTATTTATTTTTTTCACTTTACTTTATTATTTTTTTATTACTATGGTCTGTCCCTCAAAGGTCAAAAAAGACCTTTGGGGAACTTTATATTTATTTTTTTCTTTCTTTTACACCATGTTTTTCCACTGTAACTGGAGCTGCACAGCAGCCCCAGTTACAGGGGAAATCAGCCCTCTCATAGTGACGATTGTCACTAACTGGGCTGTGCTGGGTCTAGTAAGACCCAGCAGCAGTCTGTCAGTAACGGCACCCGGCGATCATGTGACCAGTCACATGATCACCGGGAGGAATAGAGACAGCGCCACTGACGCTGCCTCTATTCCTATACACAGCGTTCATTGAGCGCTGTGTAAAAAGACATCGGAGAAGACAGAAGCAGCTAACGCTGCTTCTATCTTCTCCTCAGGGTCCCCGGCAGTCACTGACAGCCGGAGACCCGACATTCAGCTGCCCGATCGCGCGGGCAGCAAGTTAAAACCAGAGCCGTAAAAAGTCTATGGCTCGGGTTTTAAGGACCCTGACCACTGGCCGTAAAAATACAGCCAGCGGTCGGGAACCAGTTAACAAGTTCCCCCCGTGTAGTTTTCGGCTGAGCTCTCACCTTCCTCAGGATCAAGGATACCCCACGAGGTGAGATTTTGCATGGAGCCCCAGATCGATGTCGATTGACAGTCAATTTGTATGTCTTCCATTTTCTTACTATTGCACCATCAGTTGTCTCCTTCTCACCCAGTGTCTTACTTATGGTTTTGTAGCCCATTCCAGCCTTGTGCAGGTCTATGATCTTGTCCCTGACATCCTTAGAAAGCTCTTTGGTCTTGCCCATGTTGTAGAGGTTAGAGTCAGACTGATTAATTGAGTCTGTGGACAGGAGTCTTTTATACAGGTGGCCATGTAAGAGCTATCTTTAATGCAGGCACCAAGTTGATTTGGAGCGTGTAACTGGTCTGGAGGAGGCTGAACTCTTAATGGTTGGTAGGGGATCAAATACTTATTTCTCTGTGCACAATGCAAATAAATATATATAATTTTGACTATGTGATTTTCTTATTTTTTTTTAATATAATCTATCTCTCACTGGTAAAATTAACCTAGCCTAAAAATTCTAGACTGTTCATGACTTTGACAGTGGGCAAACTTACAAAATCAGCAAGGGATCAAATACTTATTTCCTTCACTGTGTATATATATATATATATATATATATATATATATATATATATACTGAGCTTTGTTCTAGTGCTATATATATATGTCCCGAGTTTGGTTCTGGTGGTGTACATATGTACTGATCAGGGGCGTAACTAGGAAAGACTGGGCCCCATAGCAAACTTTTGACTGGGGCCCCCCCTCCCCTGGGTGTCACACAACCCCCCCCCCTTGTAGATAGTGCCATTTTTACAGCCCCCGCTGTAGATGACGCCATACAGCCCCCCTGTAGGGAACACCATACAGCCCCCCCTGCAGGGAACGCCATACAGCCACCCCCCCCCCTGTAGGGAACGCCATACAGCCACCCCCCCTGTAGGGAACGCCATACAGCCACCCCCTGTGGGGAACGCCATACAGCCACCCCCCCTGTAGGGAACGCCATACAGCCACCCCCCCCCCGTAGGGAACGCCATACAGCGTCCCCCCTCCCAACAAAAATGTGACCTACAGTGTGTCCTACAAAATACATGTATCCCCTCTCCACAGGATCTCCACAGGACAGGGGATACATGAGTGATCGCTGTCAGCGATAGGGAGAACGGGGGACTGAAAGTCCCCTGAACTTCTCCATGACTAACCTCTGACTTCCGGCGTCTGCGCAGCTCAATAAAAATGAAAGGAGCGCTGGTCACGCATGCGCACAAGCACGACCGGCGCTCCATTCATTTCTACGGAGAAGCCGACATAGACCCCGGAAGTCTGAGGTTTGTGATGGAGAACTTCAGGGGACTTTCAGTCCCCCGTTCTCCCTATCGCTTCCAACGATCACGCATGTATCCCCTGTCCTGTGGATGTCCTGTGGAGAGGGGATACATGTCCTGTGGAGATCCTGTGGAGAGGGGATACATGTCCTGTGGAGAGGGGATACATGTCCTGTGGAGATCCTGTGGAGAGGGGGATACATGTCCTGTGGAGATCCTGTGGAGAGGGGGATACATGTCCTGTGGAGAGGGGATACATGTCCTGTGGAGATCCTGTGGAGAGGGGATACATGTCCTGTGGAGAGGGGGGGGGGATACGTCTTTTGCTCTATTTTGCGCCTTCAGGACCAGACACCGTTTAGCCATTTTTAGCACGTGTTAGTTAAATGGCTATAACGTTTTTATTTGTTGGGCTAACGACATGATTTTTACGACGTTTTTTTCCGTAGACAATGCAGGTTTCTTTTTTTATCGTTTTTATACACACCTTTTTTGCTATTTTAGAATTTTTATTCATAAAGTTTCAAAATAATAGTAAAAAAAATAAGCTTTTTTACGTTTGAGCTATTTGTTTTTGGTAATAACATAGTTTTACCCTAAAATAGACCTTTTATTTGTGATCGTCATTGTCTACCGTAAATTTTTATATATTACATGTCTATATTAGCGTAATTGGGTCAGTGCTAGCGTTACAACAATGATTGGCGGAGGGAACGTTTTTTTTTTGGGGTGGGTATTTTATGTGTATTTATTATTTACATTTTTTTTGCACTTTATTATTTTTTTATTACTATGGTCTGTTCCTCAAAGGTCAAAAAAGACCTTTGGGGAACTTTATATATTTTTTTTTCTTTCTTTTACACCATGTTTTTCCACTGTAACTGGAGCTGCACAGCAGCCCCAGTTACAGGTGAAATCAGCCCTCTCATAGTGACGATTGTCACTAATAGGGCTGTGCTGGGTCTAGTAAGACCCAGCAGCAGTCTGCCACTAACGGTACCCGGTGATCATGTGACCAGTCACATGATCACCGGGAGGAATAGAGACGGCGCCGCTGCTGCTGTCTCTATTCCTGTACACAGCGCGCATTCAGCGCTGTGTACAAGTCATCAGAGAAGACAGAAGCAGCGAAAGCTGCTTCTGTCTTCTCCTCAGGGTCCCCGGCAGTCACTGACAGCCGGAGACCCGACATTCAGCTGCCCGATCGCGCGGGCAGCAAGTTAAAACCCGAGCCGTAGAAAGTCTATGGCTCGGGTTTTAAGGACCCGTCCCTGACCGCTGGCCGTAAAAATACAGCCAGCGGTCGGGAACCAGTTAGTGGCAGAGCGGGGAGATACCTCCCCGCTCTGCCGTAGTGATCAGTGGCGTCCCGCTGTAGCAGCCATAGCGGCTGCTAGCGGAGCCTCCGGCCATGGTGGGGGCCCGTGCTGGCGGGCGACACGGGCCCCCTCATGCCGCGGGCCCCGTAGCAGCCGCTACTGCTGCTACGGCGGTAGTTACGCCACTGGTACTGATATTGGTTTTGGTGCTGTATATATGAACTGAATTGATTCTGATACTGTGTTTATGCACAGAGCTTGGTTCTGGTGCTGTGTATATATATATATATATATATATATATATATATATATATATATGATCTTGATTCTGGTGCTGTAATTATGTGGGATATATTTATAATAACAAAATTGTATCGCAAATGTTGGAATTCATTGTATATTTAATGGGAACCTATCAATTAGTTTTAACCCCTTGAACTGCCACCATGCGGAAATACATGACCTGACAATATTTCCAAACATTCCCATGTAGGTTTTTTTCAGATGCAGCAAAACCTATAAAATCAACTTTAAAAACGGCGCACGCTATATGCTAATTACTCATTAAAGGGTCATGGGGCGGTGCCGCTATCCTGAAGAGTCACATAGTCCTAGCGCCAAACCCACCTTTCCATGCTTGATTGACATCTTCCTGGCTGTTCTGCATCACTACCAGTCTCCTCCAACTTTCTTGGATGCGCCATTGCCTTGTACTTCATGGGCACGCACTGTGCAGCGAGGTGTACTTTTCGCGGCTTCATCGCTGCACTGCATATCCGCACTAGTTGGAGGAGGCTCCTAGTGATATAGAACAGCCAGGGGGATGTTAATCAAGATCTGGGGGGGGGGGGGGGCACCATTTGAATTTTCATCTCAGGCAGCAGAAAAGCTAGAATCGTCCCTGATTCTAGCATTACCTTACACCTTGTAATATAGGGCATTCAGACAGCTGTAAATAGCCCTAGCAGAATCAAAACAGAGATGATGTAGGGAGCTTGGTAGATTAACGAATACAGGTACACATATAAGTATTTTTAATGGTGCAGCAAACCTTTTTAATGTTTGCTGCATCATTCCTGGTATCTTGTTTTTGAGGTGCATTGGCACGTGGATATCATTGAATCACAGAGTGCTCAGTAACAAGGTAATTGTTTTATGCATTCGTGCATTGCTTCACATTACATGGCTTCCTCAGTGTCACTCTGCTTGAATTAAAGGGAAGGTGTCACGTAAAAAAATTTTTTTTATATGTTATTGCTTTTAGTATGTCATTAAAATACATTTTATTTATTTGTGTTTTTGTGTTGTACTTTTTTCTTTTTTCTTTCTTTTACTTCTCTATGGGGGCTGCCATTTTTTTTTTCATCTCTGTATGTGTCGATTAACGACACATACAGAGATGGAATTCGGCACATACATCCCCATAGAGAATGTGAACGGGAGCCGTTCCATTCACTATAGCGTGCGCTGTCTGTGTGGGAATGGCGCATTCGCCGCTCCCACACAGTCCAAAAGGAAGCAAGGACTAGGAGCGGAGGGAGCGGAGGGAGCAGCGGCAGCGACAGAGGCAGGAGCAGGTAAGTTATGTTTGTGTATGTGATGTGTGTGTATGTTCGTGTTATACTGTCTGATTACCACTGTATCTAATCCTCCTACACTGTGCATTCGCTCAAAAAATGGCGGCACACAATGTAGGAGGTTTGAACATTCAACCCCCTCCTTTCTCCTGGCACTAGCCAGGATAAAGGAGGGGGGATTTTTTGAGCACACTAGATCGAGTGTGTCTTCTCCAATTTTGCAGCATAAAGCAATGAGGTTGCTTTACCACATGCCAATGCTGCAATTTTGGGAATTGCTCCCTCTAGTGACCAGCACATGAAAGTGTTATAAATTAGAATCTAATTTCTAATATTTCCTGACTTGTGAAAAAATAAAAAAAAATTAAAACAATGTGTAATCATTTATATACTAACAGTTTAACGTAAAAAAAAATAAATCTCTAGCGACACATTGCCTTTAATGAGCACAATCCGATCAGTACCTGTTTTAATACCTGGGTTTTATGAATGGCCTATGAGTATATATTCTATCCATGTAATTTCTAGTTGACCAGAGAATATATAAAATTGAATGTATATGTGTATATATATATATATATATATATATATATATATATATATATGTATATATATATATATATATATATATATATATATATATATATATATATATATATATATATATATATATATATATATATATATATATATATATTACAATAACCATTTGTGCATATATTTACCTGGGCAGTGTAATCATACATCACAGCGTAGTCTGGTGAGTCTGTGTCCTGCTTAATGGGATCTTCTCTAGGAACTATGGGTATACTGGCATATTCTGAATCCCCTGTTCCTAAATATCACAGAATATAAAACAGATGTACAATACAACATTTATTGATTTCACTATCTAAAATAAATTCTCTATTACACTCTCACCTGTGGGATGACTGCTGTTCAGTTCTGATAGGTTCTTGGTGCTTCCACCACAACCATGCAGCATGTTAGAAATTCTATAAAGAAAAACAATGAGTTTTGTCTTAGTTTTGTTTTGAGTTTCCATTGCCAAAAAGGTTAGGGTTCAAAATTTACACAGTTGTTACAGTCAATAACTTCCATTTCAGATTTAACATTTGTATTGTTATTGTTTTCCAAACAAAGTTTTTTGTACTAAATATTATTTAGCCAAAATAATTTTCCTTTACTACTGTTAACTTTTAAGATTTCTCTCCTACTCCCATTCACCTCTATGGGCTCTTACTATTACGCTGGCAATACACATGAGGTAGCTTCGACCGACAGCTATTTCACCCAACTCTACCATAAGCATGCCTAGCAATTGCATAACAAATGTAAACACGTCAAAAGTACTATGTCAATGTATGTGATTTTTCTATTAAAGAAAAGTCAATTAACTAATGAAATAAGAGGATAAACTTTGTAATATGAATTTCAATTGTGTAACATTTCCTATATCAGGTGTTTTTTCCTAATAAAATATAAATAAAAGAAACACAATTACAATACATATTCTTAGGCAATTACAATGAAATCATCATGCATTGCTTACATTGTTGGGTACATTATAAAAAAAAACAATGCACAATAGAAATAAAGTTTGTATATCAGTGTTACACAGCTTTAAAGCATATCTGACACCAATTCTTGGTGTGTAATTAGCATTAGTTTATGTTATATCCTCTTGTGGAGAGTTGGGTAAATTATATCTTTAACTTTTTAAGGGTCTCTTTGTGTCGGCTTGTGCCTGAATGAGACTGAATCTGTATTTTAAAGGGAACCTGTCACCAGCATTTTAGCTATAAAGCCAGCTATACCTGGTGAAAGTGGGTGAAAAATCATTGTCATCTAAGCTATAAATATGTTCTAAGTAAGCTCTGTAACTTTAGTATTCATTTTTTCAGTGGTCCAACGCCGTATGCAAATGAGCAGAAAAGAGTCAAATCTTCATCTGAAGAGTCAGATTTTCATTCCTCCAGCATCTCAGAGTGGACTCCACCTCCTTCTTTTTGATTGATAGCTCCTTAGCCAGTCAGGGCCGGACAGGTGGTGGCAGTGGGCGTGGTTAAGAAGCTGCATCCCAGTGGGAAAAATAATTACCATAAAAGGCGGGAAAAGTTTAAACGACTATATTTACTGACAGAGGAGAACTTCAGGAAAGAAGAGAACAGGCATGAACTCTGGACAGCTGCGGCCATTGAGGGGTCAGGTGAGTTTAACAGGTAAGATGTTGATGACAGGATCCCTTTAAGAAGGCTAGAGAAGGGCAGAACCCAGGGTACACCTAGCCTTTTTACTGCATAAGTTGAACAGTTAAATGGCAAACACCCCTCCATTTAAAACAAACCTCTGCAGGAAGAAAAAAATAAAGATTTTTTTTTATACAAAAACAGCAATTAATTAAGGTTGCATTCACACATGGTGTATTTGCTGCAAAGCACTAGAAATCCACCACTCAGTGTAGTACAAGGCAATGTGCATGTTACTGACAAAAAAATGCACAGATTTGAGGGCATCCTTTGGAATTTCAACTTCGCTGCATGTCCTATGCTGAAAATCGTTGTGCATATAATGAATAACTCCATATACTGTATATATATATAAATAAAACCTCCATAATCTGTACACATAAATAATACCTCCATATACTGTATGCATAATACCACCTTATACTGTGTAACTAAAATTAATAGTCGTCCTGAAGCTCAGCGGATTTATTACTAATCCAGTAGAGATTTTTGTTTACTATTAATTTATGTCTGTTACCCCAATTATGACAATTTGGAAGTGTACTGTTTTTTTGAGCTGGCATTAGACAGGTGTTATTTTGCTCTATCCTAATACTATATATTTGTATGAAATAAATAAAAATTTACACCATATACTGTACACAAATGATATACTGATCATATAAATAATAGCACCATATACTTTGTGTGTATATATATATATATATATATGTGTGTAATACCGCTATATATCTTATTATTTGCTATACTTAAAGAGGCTCTGTCACCAGATTTTGCAACCCCTATCTGCTATTGCAGCAGATAGGCGCTGCAATGTAGATTACAGTAACGTTTTTATTTTTAAAAAACGAGCATTTTTGGCCAAGTTATGACCATTTTTGTAGTTATGCAAATGAGGCTTGCAAAAGTCCAAGTGGGTGTGTTTAAAAGTAAAAGTCCAAGTGGGCGTGTATTATGTGCGTACATCGGGGCGTTTTTAATACTTTTACTAGCTGGGCGCTCTGACGAGAAGTATCATCCACTTCTCTTCAGAACGCCCAGCTTCTGACAGTGCAGATCTGTGACGTCACTCACAGGTCCTGCATCGTGTCGGCCACATCGGCACCAGAGGCTTCAGTTGATTCTGCAGCAGCATCGGCGTTAGCAGGTAAGTCGATGTACGCACATAATACACGCCCACTTGGACTTTTACTTTTAAACACACCCACTTGGACTTTTGCAAGCCTCATTTGCATAACTACAAAAATGGTCATAACTTGGCCAAAAATGCTCGTTTTTTAAAAATAAAAACGTTACTGTAATCTACATTGCAGCGCCTATCTGCTGCAATAGCAGATAGGGGTTGCAAAATCTGGTGACAGAGCCTCTTTAAGCACGATCTTTTATGTGTTTTTGCTAGACACTGGATACTGCAATGTATTAGCTATCAGTATACTGTTACTTCTTCATCTGGTCCATTTATGATCCAATATTACTGCTTTGTCTTGTTTATTTGTGAGGATTGAATCAATTTTCATGGTTATTTATTGCTATATATACATGTTAAACTATTACCCACTGATGAACCATTAATTTTTTGGGGGAAACCTGTTGGAACATAATTCAATATTAAATTCAAACCTTATATTTATGGCATCTTTTTTTGTTTCTTTTCTGAGGTAACATTTTGTATAGATCCTTTCCATTTCATACGGCATCAGGTCTATTGGTTGCTGTTGCGTATTAGTGGATGTAGCTAGATAAATATACGATAGGATTTATCACTGTGTCATAGGAGGTTCCAGAGTGGAATTGCCCCTTATTAGGGCAATTATGTAGGGATATACCAGGGTTAACACTGATTTATAGAATGTAGAGTACAAGTTAGTACTTTCTCTGGCGTATTTATTCCTCACCTTTTGTTGCCCTCTTATCATGCTGGTGTTGGGCTCTGCTACATCCTTGGTATATGGTGTAATACCTCATAGATGCTTTTACAACTAATTAAAGTCTTTAATGTATTATTTTTGTCTCTGTTATTCATTAAAATGTATGTTATATAGATTTTTTTTTACCTACCTATTATATTATTATTAATTACTAATTGCAGCCATTTGATTAAGATTGTACCCTCAGTGATAGGTACATATAAATAATACCACTATGTGAAAGTAATTAAAATAATGTTTAAATTATTTCATTTTGTGCAGCGGCCATCTTGTCTGGAGTCCCCATTTTGTTTCTTTTGTAATGAATAAGAAAGTCATTGCTCCTTTAAAGACAGGTTTTCATGTTTCTAAGTTGAGCTATCTTTGACCTTGGTTCCCATACGAGGCTTGGAAGGAAGAAACATGGAGTGAGATGGAAGGAGGGAAAATATGCATGTGAGAATGTCTCCCCCATCTTACAAGAATATTCTTGCCACGAAAGTTAAGGCCACCAGCAAACCTTGATGTGTGAAGAATTCTAATAATGCATTGAAATATTCTTATTTGTTGAATCAGAGTTATTATCATATTGTAGATGATTGGCTGCAATCAAGCCTACACCTTTTCTGAAATCATATTATTGTACTTGTTCTGATCAATAAAATTTAGAAGAGTATTTTGAGCATACCAGCAGCATCTGTGTGTTATTCCTCCCTCGATATATCGATAAAACATAACTTGAAATTCGATAAATCACTGGAGGGTGGGTATTGGATGACATAAAGATTACAAATTTCAGTCTAATATATTCTGGCACATGATTGCAGTATTACACTATATACTGTACAAATAAATAATATCTCCATACTCATACTTGACAACTGTCCCACAATGTCTGGGAGACTCCTTAAAAAAGGGAAGACCTCGTGGACTCCGCAAGAGCAGGCAAATCTCCTGGTACGTCCTCTTTAAAATATACTCGCGTCTCCATGTATTTGCAGTTCATTTCTCTCCCAGGCACCACCACAGACAATTTTTTTTCCCTCGTATGCCCCGCCCATTTATATAGGACATGCCCCCACCCTATGGCACTTTAATCGCAAATAATGCTTATGACTCCCTTCATCACACTCCAGACCCCTAAATACAGATGCCACAACCCCTTAACCCCTTCCCGCACACGGGCGTGACTGCACGTCCAAAATGCAAGTGATTTCCCGCATTCAGGCGTACAGTTACGCCCAAGCTTCAAACTGTCACCATGTCAACAGACATGGTGACAGCGTCCCGATCGCAACTGTCATAGACCGTTGCTGAGCAGGACTCGCGGGCACAGGACCAATCAGAGTGGTCCCGTGCCGGCACGAGCTGTGATTGGCCAGTCAGTACTGACAGGCCAATCACAGCGCAGGAGCAGTGGTTTGCCGGCATCTCCGTCTCTGACAAGCTCATTCCTGTCAGAGAGCTTGTGAGAGTCGGAAACAAGAACAAATACAGTGAAGAAGTCAAAAAAAGAACCAAAAAACCCAGCGATCTACCCCTTTTCTGCCCTTTTGTGCCCACTAACCAGTGATCATCCCCTTTGTTGCCCACTGGTTAAGAAAAAATAAATATATATATATATATATATATTATATATCATTTCAGTCCCCCACAGTGTCCTTCTGCCGTGCTGTAATCTGTCACCTGTCACAGTACCCGGTCGCCATCACCCTGCTGTGTCCCTAGATTGCCCACTGCCCGAGTTCCCTGTTAGGTAGCAATGCCACGCCTCATTTAGTTTTTCCCCTGGTAGGTAGGGTACCCTTACTAATTGAATACAGCAGGGTCTGTTCTCATTCCACGGTTGAGAGTAGCGCTTTACTTTTTGATTAAAAAAAAAAAAAAGTACAATTTAAAAAAAAATAATAATAATTTAAAAAAAAGTTACAAAAAAAATGTGTTCGTTAGTGGTAGCAAGAGTTTATTAGTATGGCCAAAAGAGTCTTTTCAGCCGAGGAAGCACATGAAATGCTGTGTTCCGACACGGACAGCGCGAGTGAAGGTGAAGAACAGTTCGTGCTTCCATCTTCCTCTGAATCCAGTGACTCTGAGTCTGCACCCCCCAGTCGGCGCAGAAGAGCCGTAGGTCCTGCTCTGCCGGAGCTGACCTGGGAAGCTGCGGGCAATTATACCCCCCAGGTGCCTGAGTTTACAGCCCCCTCAGGCATTCAAATTGAAATTACCGGTTTCAGCCCCATTGATTATTTTAAACTTTTTTTTTCAGACTCCCTTTTAGAATTAATTGTCCAGCAGACCAACCTTTATGCGGAACAGTTTATCGCCCAGAACCCCGACTCTTATTATGGGAGAAGCCAAAATTGGACCCCCACAAACCCAGTGTAATTGCGGAAGTTTTGGGGCATATTTTTAAGTTTTGGTCTCATAAAAAAGCCTAGTATTAGAGACTATTGGTCCCCTGATATTTTATATAACACCCCCCTGTACCGCACAATAATGACAAGGAAGCGATTCGAAGCCATCCTAAAGTTCCTGCATTACAATGATAATAGCCAGTGCCCACCCCCACAGGACCCACATTTTGATAGGCTGTATAAAATAAGACCATTAATTGCCCACTACTCCCAAATTTTTTCCGAAGTTTATACCCCCCAACAAAATATTTTGGTGGATGAATCCTTAGTCAGCTTCAAGGGTAGACTACACTTCAGGCAGTATCTACCCAATAAAAGAGCCCGGTACGGCATAAAGCTCTACAAGCTGTGCGAAAGTGCCACCGGTTACACGTACTCTTTTAGGGTCTATGAGGGAAAAGACTCCCAAATAGATCCCCCAGAATGCCCCCCCTTCCTAGGAATTAGTGGAAAGATTGTATGGGATCTTGTCCATCCTTTGCTCGGCAAAGGATATCATTTATATCTGGACAACTTCTACAACAGCGTCCCATTGCTAAAAGTTCTCTCATCCAGATCCACCTTGGCGTGCGGAACAATCCGCAGAAATCTGAAGGGCCTCCCCAAAAATTTGCTGGGTCAGATCCTAAAATTAAGAGAGAGCAGAGCTGTCTGCAGCGACGATCTGCTCCTCCTGAAGTATAGGGATAAAAGGGACGTCCTTTTACTGACCAGCATTCATGACAGCAGAGGCAGCCTAGTCCCTGTACGCGGATCCACCACCCAAGTTCCCAAACCATTCTGCGTACAGGAGTACAACAAACATATGGGTGGCGTTGACCTGTCCGACCAGGTTGTAAAACCATACAGCGCCATGCGCAAGACCAGGGTATGGTATAAAAAGCTGTCTGTGCATCTTACACAGATGGCAGCATACAACGCCTTTGTCCTCTACAGATACGCTGGCAGTGGGGATACGTTCCTGCAATTTCAGGAAAAGGTCATCAAGTCCCTGATATTTGGTGACCAGGAAGGGGAGGGCAGTTCATCCGGTTCTTCCATCAGCAGGATAATTCCCGGCCAGCATTTCCCCACAGAAATCCCCCCCACTGAAAAAAAACAGAAGCCCCCAAAAAAATGCTGTGTGTGCGCCAAGCGAGGCGTCCCACAAATCCCGGCCTGTGCATGAAACAATGTTTCAAAATATACCATACTTCCTTAGATTTTTAATTTATTTATTCTTCATTCACCTTTTCTGTCTCCCATATTGGCCATGAATAATTATTCATTTTTTTACTGACCAGCCCCATTTAAAATTTGATCATTTAAAATTTGTAAAAAAAACACCTAAAACCAAACTAAAAATTCTCACAATACCAAGGACCCGAGGGAGTGTCTGTCTCATCCAGGTTGCAAATCTGGGTGAGAGGAATAAATCCAGATAAGATTGGTTGTCTCAGCAAATCTTTTTTTGCTGAGGCCTTTGATTTATTTTTTGGGCTGGATTTTATGGAATGGTGGGTAGGTTGGTAGTGGGACCTGCCATTCCCTCTCCCTCCATTGCGGGTTTTCCAGGTTGTCCTCCTTATTTACTAAAATTAAAGTATTTCTTATTATACCCCTAGATGAATACCTAGAGGGTTGTCACTTCACAATTTAAAAATTCTCACACTATACCCCTAGATGAATACCTAGAGGGTTGTCACTTCACAAATTAGAAATTCTCACTATACCCCTAGATGAATACCTTGAAAGGTGTTACATTACAATCTAAATCTTCTCACTATACCGCTAGATGAATTCTTTGAGGGGTTTAGTTTCCTAAATGGGGTCACTTTTCTGGGTTTCTAATGTTTTGACACCCCAGAGCCTCTGTTTTCATGACACAGGGCAGTAAATGCCATCGTACTAGGCCTCAGATGTTGCATGGTGCTCTTTACCTTCTGAGCCCCGCCACGTGCTCAAACAGCAGTTTATCTCCACAAATGGGGTATTGCCGTATTCTGGATAAATTGCGTAACAAACTGTGGGTGCTTTTTCTCCTTTAACCCCTTGTGAAAATTATGAATTTGGGGCTAAAGCAACATTTTCTTTGAAAAAAATCTAAATTTTATTATTTTACTGCCCAGTGTATGAAACACCTATGGGGTCAAACTGCTCACTATACCACTTGAAAAATTCCTTGAGGGGTGTAGTTTCCCAAATGGAGTCACTTTTGGGGGGTTTCCACTGCACTGGTACCTTTACAAATGCGACATGGTGCAGAGAAATCAATCCAACACTCCAAAACCTAAATGGCGTGCCTTCCCTTCCGAGTCCTGACGCTTGCCAAAACATCAGTTTATGACCACATGTTTGGTATTTCCGTACTCTGGAGAAGTTGCTTTACAAATGTTGGGGTGCTTTTCCTCATTTATTTGTTGAAAAAATTCTAAATCTTGAGGTAAAGCTATATCTTATTGGAAAATAATGTAATTTTTCATTTTCACTCCCCAATTCTAATGAAATCTATGAAACACCTGTGGGGTCAAAATGCTCACTACACCCCTAGATGAATTCCTCAAGGGGTGTAGTTTCCTAAATGGAGTCACTTTTGGGGGGTTTCCACTGTTCTGGTACCTTAGGAGCTTTACAAATGCGACATGGTGCAGAGAAATGAATCCAGCAAAATCAGCGCTCCAAAAGCTAAATGGCGTGCCTTTCCTTCCGAGTCCTGCCGCTTGCCCAAACAGCAGTTTATGACCACATGTTTGGTATTTCCGTACTCTGGAGCAGTTGCTTTACAAATGTTGGGGTGCTTTTCCTCATTTATTTGTTGAAAAAAATAAAAATTTTGAGGTAAAGCTACATCTTATTGGAAAATAATGTAATTTTTCATTTTCACTGCCCAATTCTAATGAAATCTATGAAACACCTGTGGGGTCAAAATGCTCACTACACCGCTAGATGAATTCCTCAAAGGGTGTAGTTTCCCAAATGGAGTCACATTTGTGGGGTTTCCTTTGTTTCGGCACCACAAGACCTCTTCTAACCTGACATGGTGCCTGAAATATAATTTAAGAAAAGGAAGGCCCAAAAATCCTCTAGGTACTCCTTTGCTTCTGAGGCCGGTGTTTCAGTCCAGTAGCGCACTAGGGCTACATGTGGGATATTTCTAAAAACTTCAGAATCAGGGCAATAAATATTCAGTTGTGTTTCTCTGGTAAAAAACCTTCAGTATTACAGGAAAAATTGATTAAAATGGAATTTCTCCCAAAAAAAATGAAATGTGCAAATTTCCCTTCCACTTTGCTTTAATTCCTGTGAAACGCATAAAGGGTTAAGAAACTTTCTAAATGCTGTTTTGAATACTTTAAGGGGTGCAGTTTTTAAAACGGGGTTATTTGTGGGGGTTCCTAATATATAAGTCCCTCAAAGCCACTTCAGAACTGAACTGGTCCCTAAAAAAATAGGCTTTTAAAATTTTCTTGAAAATGTGAGAAATTACTGCTAAATTTATAAGCCTTGTAACGTCCTAAAAAAATAAAAGGATGTTCAAAAAACGATGCCAATCTAAAGTAGACATATGGGAAATGTTAGCTAATTACTATTTTGTGTGGTATAACTATCTGTCTTACAAGCAGATACATTTGAATTTAGAAAATGCAAATTTTTTGCAAATTTGCTCTAAATTTTGGTGTTTTTCACACAAAAATATTGAATATATCGACCAAATTTTTTCACTAACTTAAAGTACAATATGTCACTAGAAAACAGTCTCAGAATCGCTTGGATAGATAAAAGCATTCCAGAGTTATTACTACATAAAGTGACACATGTCAGATTTAAAAAATGTCATAAGGTCCAAAAGTAGCTGCGTCCTTAAGGGGTTAATATAGACCCCCAGAACAATACAGACCCCATAGAACAATAGCAGGGGATAAAATAGCAATTTCATTTGGACTGCATCTAGTCTATAGTACATCACATAGCTAGCGTCTATGTGGTAAATACAGCCTGGATTATACCACTATTTCGGCTTCAGTGTTTAACAATAATAAATAAAGCATACTATATGTTGGTGGAATCTATAACCCTAAAATACAATGATATTATAGACAAAAATTTGAATCTTACCTTTTCATCATTTTATTGCTGCTGGCATTTGGGCTAACTCCATTATTGTTTCCTGGAACAAACCCATAACTGTAACTCTCATACAACACAGGGCCTGGAGATAGACAATACAGGAAACATTAGCTGAGTTGTTTAAACAGGCAACCGTTTACTATTTTCCATATTAAAGAACAGAATTATGACATGTTTCCCAAATAAATCTCTATGTCCTCCAGGGTTACCTCATTTCATTATATAAATTGCTGCATAGAGGAGTCTTGAAATCTTTCATGCTGCCAATAAAAATGATGCTTTCAGTAATCCGATGCAGAGAGAGGGCCCACATAATGTAACTTCTTAGCCAATCACGTAGATCAAAAGAACCATATAGGATTGGCCTTTAAAGCTGCACGTGACCAATAGAGTCGGAAAGCTCAATGTCTGGGACTCTGCCAGGCAAATTTGCTCAGATATCCCTGGTAGGACAATTTATAACAAAGTGGTAACAGAGTTGCCTACAGTAGTGCCTGTAAAGATGACCTGTCACCTTTTTTCTTCTGTACACACTACAAGAATTCTGCATTTCAAGAAATGTATAATTTAAATTTTCCTTAGAAAAGAGACTAACAGTCCGACTAGGCTTTGAAACAAGACTGTGGTTATCTTGTGTTATCTCCCTATGTATATATTGACTGGTAGTGGGCTAGAGGAGAGGTTGGTTCGGTCAAGTGCATGGGGTTGTGCAGGAAACACTGTGAAGGAGCTGCAGCGCTTAGCTAATGCTGTGACCCCTTCATTCTGAGGATCGGTCAGGCCCAATGATAAATGATGGCATATTCTAGCGAAATGCCATCACTTGCTATGGTATATGTACTTATGATGTACAATGTACTTTGGTGCTATCATGCCCCTGTGCTTGTGCAACTTGATCTCCACTATAGAGCAATGGCAGGTGAGGATAGACAGCAAGGATAGAGATTTGCGTAGGTGGATGAGACGAGAAAATATCCTTGCTGATACCGACTGTTGGTTATGGGAGCATGTATATTTTAGGCAATGAGGTTGTCTCATCCCCTGTCTTTATGCCCTATTGGGGCAAATGAACATCATAGAGGGTGGTCCTTTATGAGCCGGGGGGGGGGGGGTATCCAGAATGAGTAGCTCGCATTCTAGAGAACTTGAGCCATTCTTGTATTACAAGGATCGCCATTCAACTCAAATGCTGCCATGTATTACTACATTTCCCTGCAGAAAAAATGCCTTGCTGGCCGTGGCTTCCCCTGGCAGAAGCAGCTGTTGGCCTTTAACTTATCAGTGAACGGGGTGTAAAAACCATACTTTTTTTTCCCCTGAAGACCATTACTTTGTGCGGGGGAACATATTTCATGATTCACCAATTTAGCACTTAGCTTCAGAAGCTCCTGTAATATTCTGAGGAGTTTCAATAGACCGTTGCTGTGCACCTTGTACTACGACTACCACTGGCCACAAGTGATGTACACCATACAGTCTATTCATTGTGCATTGAATACAAGGCTGGCTATATCAGCTCTTTTCCAACTCAACTGCAAATTAAATCGTTTTGCCATAGTAGTTTTTAGTTTACTGTGCTCCCTCAGTAAAAGTGTACAGCGCTGCAGAATATGTTTGGGTCATACAAACAAAGGTTTATTTTTTTTACCAGGTGGGATCCGTCCTGTGGTTTTGTCCTGAATAAAGTGATTCAATTCTGCTTCCACATCACATTGTTCCAGGCTCTGTCTGACTATTTCCAGCATCTAGAATGATAGCAGTAAGTAAATGGAATGTAAAGATCAGTGCTTTAGTTAAAGGCACAGTAACCTCATTCTCCTTGAAAGATTTGAAAGGTATGTATAGCCACATTGATTAAAATAGGAATATACAGACCAGTCATCACTTTATCCATTCACTTCAACAGGCTATGGGTGGTCTATCTGGAGTCTGCCCATTTTATTTTGCATTCTGCAATGACTTCATATATTTGTATAAGTTTCAATCAGTTGGCTGAGGGTGTCTAGTGTTCTGATGTTGCCACTGAATTAATTAACTGGTTCGGGATCGCCCACTATATATATACGGTGGGCGAACAAGGTCCTTGAAATCCGAGCCATAGTATGTCTACGCCGCAGGCTTTAACTGACTGCCCAAGTGATCAGGTGCCCGGCAGTCAAAGACTGCTGGGACCATTGAGAGCAGACACAAGCAGTTTTCGCCGCTTCTGTCTACATTAGTTTCACTTATGTAGCACTCAATGAGTGATGTTCATAGAATAGAGGCAGTGGCAGCACTGCTGCCTCTATTGGTTACGACTGGTAACATGATTTCCAGGATGACGTTAGTAGGAGGCTAACTAGACCCAGCACAGCACTAATAGTTACAATAGTAACTATAAGGGTATGTTCACACACTCAAGTAAAAACGGCTGTAAAATACAGAGCTGTTTTCAAGGGGAAACCGCCTCTGATTTTCAGTTGTTTTTAAAGCATCAAACGTTTTTTGGATGCATTTTTTGGTGCTGTTTTTGGAGCTGTTTTTCTATTGACACAATGAAAAACGGCACAAGAAGTTACATGCACTTCTTTTTACGGGGTGTTTTTGTTTTATGTGCCGTTTTTTCAAACAGCGGTGTAAAAAAAACTGCCCCGTCTGAAAGAAACGCTGTTTTTCCCATTGAAAAATGGCTGAAAACAGCGTGTGAACATACCCCAACACGGCTGTTTTATCATGTAACTGGGGGGAAAAGACATGGTGTAAAAGAAAAAACTACAGTAATTAAGTTTCCAAAAGTTTTGTTTACTAAACTTTGAAGGACAGACCATAATAAAGAATAAATTAAAAAAAGTTAAAATATTGGCTAAGAAGGCGATTTATGTTGCTTTGTTGGCTATTAAGAGGTGCATCTGGCGACACGGGTTACAGGCTTCTGTTCCGGAAATTGCGGAGGTATTGACTACTCTCAAAACTTTATTGGGATATGATAAATTGGACTTAGAACGACACAAAGAAAAGTATATGGAGCAATTCTTTAACCCCTTCCCGCAATTTCACGTACAGTTACGTCATGGAGATGAAGATGGCTCAGGAGCTGAGCCAGCGACATCACCGCCGGGTGACAGCTGTATGTTACAGCTGGCACCCTGAGGTATCGGCCAGGACCGGAGCTAGCCTCTGATCCGACCGATTAACCCCTCACATGCTGCGTTCAATAGAGATCGCAGCATGTGAGGAGTTTATAGCCATCGGCACCCCAGCAACGTGATCGCTGGGCTGCCGGTGGCTGCAAAGGCGATCGGAGGGCTAATACTTACCTCCCGATCAGCCTGTAACGGAATCCTCCTATGTCCCGTCGTCGGCGGGGCCCAGGAGGCTTCCAGTACCATTGGCAAGATGGCGCCGGCTCAGCTTCCGGTTCAGAAGCTGAGCCGGCGTCATCAGCAGTGGGTGTCCGCTGTATGTTACATCGGACACCCCGATCTATCGGCAGGAACCGGAGCTAGCTCCGATTCCTGACGTTAACCCCTTCAATGCAGCGATTCAATGCAATCGCTGCATCAAAGTGGTTTGTATGCAATCGGCAGCCTTGCCATGCGATGGCAAGGCTGGCGACTGCTACTATGGCAACAGGTTGCCTAACAATGCCTTCCTATCTGCCATTACGTTAGCCGATTAGACCCGCCCGGAGGCGGAGCCTGATCGGCTTGCTGTCAGTGAACAACTGACAGTTCTAATACATTGCACTACATAGGTAGTGCAATGTATTAGATCATCAAAAAAACAGTTGGACCTTCAAGTCCCCTAGTGGGACTAAAGAAAAGTGTAAAAAAAAAGTGTAAAAAAAAGTAAAAATAAAAGTTGTAAAAAATACAATAAAAGTTTCAAATAATAACACAAAACTCAATCCCCCTTTTTCCCTTATCAAGTCATTTATTATTGAAAAAAATAATAAAGCCATACATATTTGGTATCGCTGCGACCGTAACGACAACTATAAAAATATTATGTTATTTATTCCGCACAGTGAACGCCGTAAAAAAAATAACTAAAAAATACTGACATAATTGCTATTTTTTGGTCACTTTGTCTTCCAAAAATTGAAATAAAAAGTGATCAAAAAGTCACATGTACCCAAAAATGGTGTCTATAAAAACTATAACTCGTCTCGCTAAAAACAAGCCCTCATACAGCTCCGTCAACTAAAAATTTAAAACCGTTATGGCTCTCACAACTTGGCGACAGTAAAAATCCCTTCTCTTTACAAAAGTTATTTTATTGTGCAA
Organism: Rhinoderma darwinii; assembly: GCF_050947455.1. Lineage (NCBI taxonomy): Eukaryota > Metazoa > Chordata > Amphibia > Anura > Rhinodermatidae > Rhinoderma > Rhinoderma darwinii. The sequence goes on along the minus strand of NC_134689.1, from coordinate 246,080,994 downwards.
AAAGTTGTAAAACATAAAAAGTGCTATAAATTAGGTATTACCGGAATCGGACTGACCCGCAGAATAAAGCTAACATGTAATTTATAACAAGTGGTGAACGCTGTATAAAAAGAACTAAAAAAATATGCCAGAATTGCTGTTTTTTGGTCACCTTGCCTCCCAAAAAAAAAGGATAACAAGTGATCAAAAAGTCGCTTGCACCCCAAAATGGTACCAATAAAAACTACAGCTCGTAACACAAAAAAAAACAGCCGTAATACCACTACGTCTATGAAAAAATAAAATTATTCAAGGCACCAATAAGTTAGGAAATAAAAAATATGCAGTTGTGCCGGCCCGAGGGGAACGTTTCTTCTGTTTCAAGTGGCGAATTATCAAGGCCCCTAAAATTAGGGAACCAGGAAGGGGAGGGCCCAAACATATCTGCTGGAAGTGAGGGCGCCCGTATTATACGAGGACAATACTACCCAGCAAAATTCCCCAAACTTTAAAGGTGCGGAGTGCGGACCAAAAGGGGAATAAGTAAGGACCATTTATTAGTCCAACACCGGCCTGTGCAGAAAGGATTGTGTCACAGCGTAACACACATCTATGGATTATTTTATTGTTTTTTTTTTACCCCACTATACCACCTGACTATGCCCCTTATATACTCCAGCCTGCCTTACATGTACCCCCACATTATAAATGGAAACACCAGTAAGGCTCCAAACAAAACTACTACAAGCAAAATCCACGCTCCAAAAGCCAAATGGCGCTAACTCCCTTCTGAACCCTACAGTGTGCCCAAACAGCAGTTTACTTCCACATATATGGCATCGCCATACCCGGGATAACCCTTTTAACAATTTTTGGGGTGTGTGTCTCCAGTGTCACAAGCTGGGCGCCACATATTGGCATATCTATTGAAAAACCATTTTCACTCTGCAACATCGCGTGCACACCAATTTCTGCCAATCACCTGTGGGGTTAATATGCTCACTACACCCCTAGGTGAATACCTTGAGGGGTGTAGTTTCCAAAATGGGGTCACTTCTGGGGGGGATCCACTGTTTTGATCCCACAGGGACTTTGCAAATGCGACATAGCGACCAGAAACCAATCCAGCAAAATCTGTACTCCAAAAGCCAAATGGCGCTCCTTCCCTTCTGAGCCCTACTCTGTGCCTAAATATCATTTTATGACCACATATGTGGTATTGCCGTACACAGGAGAAGTTGCTTTACAAGTGTTGGGGTGCTTTTTTTCATTTATTTGTTGAGAATATGAAACATTTTCAGCTAAAACTACGTCTTATTGAGGAAAAAGGATTTTTTTTATTTTCACTGCCCAATTCTAATAAAATCTATGAAACACCTGTGGGGTCAAAATGCTCACTACACCCCTAGATGAATTCCTCAAGGGGTGTAGTTTCGTGAATCGATTCACTTTTGGGGAGTTTCCACTGTACTGACACCTTAGGAGCTTTGCAAATGTGACATGGTGTCAAGAAACCAATCCAGCAAAATCTGTGCTCCAAAAGCCAAATGGCACTCCTTCTCTTCTGATCCTTGCCGTATGCCCAAACAGCAGTTTATGACCACAAATGGGGTATTGCCGTACTCCAGAGAAGTTGCTTTACAAATGTTGGGGTTCTTTTATTCCTTTATTTGTTGAGAAAATGAAAAATGTTGAGCTAAAGCTACGTCTTATTGGAAAAAAATGATTTTTTTTATCTTCACTGCCCAATTCTAATAAAATCTATGAAACCCCTGTGGGTTCAAAACACTCACTATACCCCTAGATGTATTCTTCAAGGGGTGTAGTTTCCTAAATGGAGTCACTTTTTTGGTGTTTTCACTGTTTTGGTCCCTTAGGGGCTTTGCAAATGCGACGTGGTCTCCGCAAACCATTCCTGCTAAATTTGAGCTCCAAAAGCCAAATGGCGCTCTTTCCCTTCTAAGCTCCGCCGTGTGTCCAAACAGCCGTTTATGACCACATGCGGGGTATTGTTTTACTCGGGAGAAATTGCTTTACAAAAGTAGTGGTGCATTTTCTCCTTTTAGTCCTTGTGGAAATTAGAAAAAAATTAGCTAAACCTACATTTTCTTTGAAAGAATGTAGATTTTCATTTTCACAGCCTACTTCCAATAATTTCTGCAAAAAACCTGCGGGGTCAAAATGCTCACTATACCCCTAGATAATTTCCTCAAGGGGTATAGTTTCCAAAATGGGGTCACTTTTGGGGGATTTCCACTGTTTTGGTGCCGCAAGAGCCTTTCAAACCCGACATGGAGCCTAAAATATTTTCTAATAAAAAGGAGGCCCCAAAATCCCCTAGGTGTTCCTTTTGTTTCTGAGGCCTGTACTTCAGTCAATAAGTGCACTAGGGCCACATGTGGGGTATTTATAAAAACTGCAGAATCTGGGCAATAGATATTGAGTTGCGTTTCTTGGGTAAAACTTTCTATGTTACAAAAAAAATAGTTGAAAAATGAATTTCTGCAAAAAAAAAAAGAAATTTGAACATTTCACATCTACTTTGCCTTAATTCTTGTGAAACATCTAAAGGGTTAAGAAATGTTCTAAATGCTGTTTTGAGTACTTTGAGGGGTGAAGTTTTTAAAATGGGGTGACTTATCGAGGGTTTCTAATATATAAGGCCCTAAAATCCACTTAACAACTGAACTGGCCCCTGTAAAAATAGCCTTTTGAAATTTTCTTGAAAATGTGAGAAATCGCTGCTAAAGTTCTAAGCCTTGTGATGTCATAGAAAAATAAAAGGATGTTCAAAAAACGATGCCAATCTAAAGTAGACATATGGGTGATGTTAATTAGCAACAATTTGTTGGGGTATAACTATCTGTCTTACAAGCAGATACATATAAATTTAGAAAAATGATATTTTTTGCAATTTTTCGCTACATTTTGGTGTTTTTCACAATTAAATACTAAATGTATCGAGCAAATTTTGCCAGTAACATAAAGTCCAATGTGTCACGAGAAAACAATCTCAGAATTGCTTGGATAGGTAAAAGCATTCCGACGTTATTACCACATAAAGTGAAACATGTCAGATTTGAAAAAATTGGCTGTGTCCTGAAGGCCAAAACAGGCTGTGTCTTGAAGGGGTTAAAACTTGGCGTACATTTATTGAAAAGCATTATTCTACCGATGAGATTGGTGTTTTCATGCGTACATTTCAATATACTTCATGGTATAATCTGCAGAGTGTCCATGGCACTCTGGACATGTTACAGGCTAGTTAGGAGACTGACTACGGAGATGGAGGAATTTGGGGGGGGGGGGGGATGTTGGGCTTTGTTCTGATTTATTCATTGTCTTATGACTTGCTGATTACAAGTAAAATGTAAAATTATTTTGGAGTTGGAACACGCTGTTATTTAATATTCATTGTAATGTATGTGTTGCACACATTTTGCACCTGTATGTGTTCTGACTTTGAATAAAAATATATTTGTAAAAAAAAACAGTAAAAAAAATAAATCTAAATTAAATAAATAATAAATACAGATAACAAACCATCCACAAAAAACTTTCCCCATGCCAATCATTGTTATAAAGCTAGCCCTGACCCAATTACCCTAAAATAGACATGTAATATATTTAAATTTACAGTAGAGAATGACTATCACAATTAAAAGATCTATTTTATGATAAAACTATATTACCAGAAAAAACTTTACAGAGAGCGTTAAAAAGCCTATTTTTTACTATTATTATCAAACAATAAGCCTAAAAATTCTAAAATGGTAAAAAGGATTTGTATAAAAATGCTGAAAAAAGAAACACAAAAACACAAAAATCACCTCCTTAGCCCGACAATGAAAAAGTTATAGCCGTTTAACATGTGATAAAAATGGCTAAACTGTGTCTGGTCTTAACCCATTAGTGACCACCCCATAGTGTTTTTATGGCGGCCACTAACAGGCTTTATTCCAATGCAGTAGCCTTTTTACGGTGCTGCATCAGAATAAATAAATAGAGCAGGGAGCCGTTAAATCTTCCTGCTGTCAGCTACCAGAGGTAGGAAGCAGGGCGAGATCGATATCAGTATTGCTCTCGCTCGTTTAACCCTTCAAATGCGGCGCTCAATAGCAAGCGCCGCATCAGAGTGGTTTTGGAGAGAGGGAATGAGCTCCCTCTCTCACCCCACCGGTACCCTGCGTGTGATCGCAGAGTGTCGTTGTCTTCTATGGCAGCCGGTGGGGGCCTAATAAAGGCCTACAGGTCTGCCCCTGTTAATGCCTGCTAGGCCATGCCAGAAGCATGGCCTAGCAGATGCCTGTCCGTTCTACACAGACAGGTAGTAATACACTGCAATACAGAAGTATTGCAGTGTATTATAATAGCGATCGGACGATCGCATAGTGAAGTCCCCTAGTGGGACTGGTAAAAACAGTTAAAAACAAAGTTGAATAAAGTTAATAAATAAAAAAGTGAAAAAGAAATGAAAAACCCACTTTTTCACCTCACAAACAAGTAAAAACGTTACACATATTTGGTATCCGTCCGAAACGACCCCAACCATAAAGTTATTACATTATTTAACCCCCTTGGTGAACGCTGTAAAAAATAACATAAAAATCAATGCAAAAATGTGAGAAAAAGCGATCAAAAAGTTGCATCTACTCCAAAATGTTAACAATAAAAACGACAGGTCGTCCTGCAAAAAAAAAAAAAGCCCTCATAAAGCTGCATCTATGGAAAAATAAAAAACTTATGGCTCTTCAAATATGGAGACACAAAACCAAATAAAAAGATTTTACTGTGTGAAAGTAGTAAAACATACTACTGGCTAAATACAGTTATTGTGTTATTTATACCACACGGTAAACTGCGTGAATTTAGGATGAAAAAAAAAGTGTGGTGAAATTGCTGGTTTTTTTCTATTACCCCCCCCAAAAAAAGTTAATTAATAAATTATATGTACACCAAAATGGTGCTATTAAAAAACATAACTTGTCCTGCAAAAAACAAGACCTTATACAGCTATGTTGATGCAAAAATAAAAAAGTTATAGCTCTTGGAATGCAACGATGAAAAAACATAAAAAATAGCTTGGTCATTAAAGTTTGAAATAGGCTGGCCTTCCCGCCGCCGCAGCCATTTTTTAGTATTTTATTTTAGTTTTTTTCTCCCCCCCTTCCAAAAGCCATAACTTTTTTATTTTTCCGCCGATATAGTCCTATGAGGACTTGATTTTTGCGGGACGAGTTGTAGTTTTTCGTAGCGCCATTTATTGTGCCATATAATGTACTGGGAAACGGGAAAAAATTATTTGTGGGTAGAAAATGAAAAAAACTGAGATTCCTCCATTGTTTTTTGCGCTTTGTTTTTACGGAATTCACTGTGCAATTAAAACAACATGTTAACTTTATTCTGTGGGTCAATACGATTACGGCGATACCAAATATATATAGTTTTTTCTATATTTTACTACTTTTATAAGTAAAAACCTAAGTGTAAAAAATTGAATTTATTTTGTGTCACCAAATTCTGAGAGCCATAACATTTTTATATTTCCATCGATTAAGTGGTCTGCGGGCTTATTTTTTGCGGGATAAGATCTAGTTTTTAATGATACCATTTTATTTAATGATCACTTTTTATTTAATTTTTTTGTGGGAGATGAGGTGACCAAAAAATAGAGATTCTGGCGTTTACAATTTTTTTTTTTTACGGCGTACACCGTGCGGGTTAAATAATTATATATTGTAATAGTTCAGACTTTTACGGATGCGGCGATACCAATTACATTTATTTTTTTATATTTTTACTATGCTCTAGGGGGAAAATGTGAAAAGGGTTTTTTTTTTTACTTTTAATATTTATTTATTTTTTGACATAAAAAAACAACTTTATTTTACAAATGTTTACTTTATTTTATTAGTCCCCCTAGGGGACTTCAACCAGCAATCGTTAGATCGCTTGCACTATATACTGCAATACTAATGTATTGCAGTATATCGTCTTTCTGACAGGCTTCTATTAAGGGCTTAATAGGAGCACAAAGATGGCGGACCTGGGGGCCTTCATTAGGCCCCCAGGCAGCCATAGCAATCATCGCTTCCCCGTGATGAGCTGTTAGAGGGTGTCGCCCCCTCTTTCTAACGATTTAAATTCCGCGGTAGCTATTGAGTGCAGCATTTAATGAGTGATCCCGATCGTTAATCTGAAGTGCCGGCTGTAACATACAGCCGACACCCGCATCGCATGGAGCGGGTTCACTCCGTGAGCCCATTCCATACTTCCCCTACCCAACTTTGGCGTATGGATACATCAAATGTCGGGAAGGAGTTAAAGGGTTAAAGGCTCAAAATAAACTGGCCCTGAACTGGTTAAAAGCCCTGCAAATGGTCCACCACCAATAAGGCTGGGTTCACACGACCTATTTTCAGACGTAAACGAGGCGTATTATGCCTAGTTTTACGTCTGAAAATACGGCTCCAATACGTCGGCAAACATCTGCCCATTCATTTGATTGGGTTTGCCGACGTACTGTGCCGACGACCTGTCATTTACGCGTCGTTGTTTGACAGCTGTCAAACGACGACGCGTAAAATGACTGCCTCGTCAAAGAAGTGCAGGACAACGTAATTTGAGCCATTGAATTCAATGAAGAACAGCTCAAATGATCGGCCGTCATAGACGCCTCGCATAATGCGAGAAGGAGCTTTTACGTCTTAAACGACGCAGCTGTTTTCTCCTGAAAACAGTCTGTCTTTTCAGACGTAAAAGCCAGTTCTCGTGTGCACATACCCTAAGACTCCTCACACTGACTTGCCATAAATATTATTCAGGAAAAGTCTTTTAACCCCTTCCCGACTTTTGTAGTATGGTTACGTCTTGGAAAGCTAGTGCTTCCCACATTTTGCCGTATCCATATGACAAATGGTGGACACCGGTGGACACCCATCCCCGGGTGTCAGCTGCATGTTACAGCTGACACCCTGATGTAATGGCGGGGACCGAAGTTAGCTTCGAACCACACCATTAACCCCTTAAATGCGGCAGTCAAAAGCAATCGCTGCATTTTAGTGGTTTGCAGCTCCATGGCACCCCAGCAAAGAAATTGCCGGGGGGCCGGTGGCTGCAATGACAACCGGAGGCTAAATACTGGCCTCCCGGTCTGCGTAGTACAGAAGCCTTCCAGGCCCCACCAGAGGGGCTTAGACAGTTGGGCCTTCAAGTCGCCTAGTGGGACTAAAAAAAAGTGTAAAAAAAAAAAGTTGTAAAACATATAATAAAAGTTTGTTACATATTTGTTATCGCATGTACCCCTAATAACTACAGCTCGTTCCGCAAAAAAACAGCCCTCATACCACTACGTCTATGAAAAAATTTAATTAGTTAAGGCTCCAATAAGTCAGGAAAGAAAGAATATGCAGTTGTGCAGGCCCGAGGGGAACATTTCTTCTATTTCAAGAGGCAATTTATCAAGGCCCTAAAATTAGGGAACCAGGAAGGGGAGTGCCCAAACATATCTGCTGGAAGCAAGGGTGCCCGTATTATACCAGGACAACAATTCCCTGCAAAATTCCCCAAAGTGCAAAGGTGCAGAGTGTGGACCTAAAGGGGATAAGAACGGACACCATTTATCAGTGCGACACTGGCCTGTGCAGAAAGCATTGCTTCACAGCGTAACACACATCTATGGATTATTTTATTGTTTTTTTTACTCCATTATTATACCACCTGACTATGTCCCTAATATACTCTGCCCAGCTTACATATACCCCCACATTATAAACTGAAATACCACTAAAACTCCAAACAAAACTGGTACCAAGCAAAATCCACGCTCCAAAAGCCAAATGGTGCTCCTTCCCTTCTGAGCCCTACATTGTGTCCAAACAGTTGTTTACTTCCACATATATGGCATCGCCATACCCGGGAGAACCCTTTTAACAATTTTTGGGGTGTGTGACTCCAGTGGCAAAAGCTGGGCACCAAATGTTTGCCACTGAAATAGCATATCTAGGGAAAAATTTAAATTTTTACTTTGCACCATCCGCAGTGCATTTATTTATTGAAAAGACCTGTGGGATGAAAATGTTTTTATTATTTCACATCAGAACGCTGCAATTGTGAACCAATACTTTGTAAATCGCCAAATTAGGCCTTAATTTCGCATGGTACTCTTTCACTCCTGAGCCCTCGAATGTCCAGTCAAAAGATTAGGGCCACATGTATGGTGTTTCTAAAACCGGAAACACAGCATAATAATTAGAGAGCTGTCTTGTTATGGTGGCACTAACTGGGCACCACATAATGGCATATCTATGGAAAAATTCCATTTTCACTCTGCAACATCGAGTGCACACTAATTTCTGAGAAACACCGGCGGGGTTAACATGCTCACTACGCCCCTAGGTGGATACCTTGAGGGGTTTAGTTTCCAAAATGGGGTCACTTCTGCGGGGTTTCCACTGTTTTGGTTCCACAGGGGTTTTGCAAATGCGACATAGCGCCCAGAAACCAATCCAGCAAAATCTGCACTACAAAAGCCAAATGGCACTTCGTCCCTTCTGAGCCCTGCCGTGTGCCCAAACAGCAGTTTATGACTACATATTGCCATATTCGGGAGAAATTGCTTTGCAAATGTTGTTTTTTTTTTCTTCCTTTATTTATTGGGAGATTGAATTTTTTTTAGCTAAAGCTACGTCATATTGAGGAAAAAGGATTTTTTTTTATTTTCACTGCCCAATTCTAATACAATCTATAAAACACCTGTGGTGTAAAGGATCTGCCAGGCACAGCGGGGTTAACTCCCAGAACTAATCAGTCAGCACCTGAGAATACTTCCCTGAGACTGACTCCTGCTTCCACCATTCAGGCTGGCAGGCTTAGGAGTGGGAGAGCCTATCGTAACCTGGCCAGACTCAGCTAGCTCCCGCCCTCGGTCTATTTAAGCCTGCACTTCCTGTCCCTCGGTGCTTGTTATTGCTTGTGTTTCCCTCCTTGTGGTTTCCTGGCCCAGCTACAGCTCCTGCTATTTTTGATCCTGCTCCATACAGACCCTGGCTTACCGACTACTCTTCTGTTTTTCGTTTTGTACCTCGCACACTCCTGGCTTGACTCGGCTCGTTCACCACTCTGGTTGCTCACGGTGTTGCCGTGGGCAACGGCCCCTTTTCCTTGCTTGTGTTCCTTGTATGTTTGTCGTGTTTGTCGTGCACTTACTGAGCGCAGGGACCGCCGCCCAGTTGTACCCCGTCGCCTAGGGCGGGTCGTTGCAAGTAGGCAGGGACAGAGTGGCGGGTAGATTAGGGCTCACTTGTCCGTCTCCCTACCCTCTGCCATTACATAATAACAAGCCCATACCTAGTCTACCCCTGGTCCCTGACACCACTATGGATCCCCGTGAGACCCTGGCTCAGCAAATGCAGGGTCTCTCCCTACAGGTCCAGGCCCTGGCTCAGAGGGTCAACCAGCCTGATGCTACCCTGGTAGTTCCCCTCACTGCACCTCTTGAACCCCACCTCAAGTTGCCCGACCGGTTCTCAGGGGACCGGAGGGCTTTTCTCTCCTTTAGGGAGAGTTGTAGGCTTTACTTTCGTTTAAAGCCTCATTCCTCAGGTTCTGAGAGCCAGCGGGTGGGTATAATTATGTCCCGGCTCCAGGAAGGGCCCCAAGAGTGGGCCTTCTCCTTGGCTCCTGACGCCCCTGAACTTTCCTCCGTTGATTGTTTCTTTTCTGCTCTCGGACTTATTTATGACGAGACTGACAGGACTGCCTTTGCCGAGAGTCAGCTGGTGACCTTAAGTCAGGGTAAGAGACCTGTTGAGGAGTATTGCTCTGACTTTCGGAAGTGGTGCGTAGCTTCTCGGTGGAATGACCCTGCCTTAAGGTGCCAGTTTAGGTTGGGTCTGTCGAATGCCCTGAAAGACCTGCTAGTTAGCTATCCCTCTTCTGACTCCCTAGACCAGGTTATGGCTTTAGCGATACGACTTGACCGACGTCTCAGGGAACGACAACGTGAACGTTTATGTGTTTTCTCCTCCGACTCCCCCATGATGCCTCCCGAAAATCCGTTGCTTCGTTCCTCCCCGAAAGATTCAGAGATACCTATGCAACTCGGGGCCTCCGTGTCCCCCCAACAACGTAGAGAATTCCGCAGGAAGAATGGTCTCTGCTTCTACTGTGGGGACGACAAGCATCAAGTGAACAACTGTCCTAAGCGTAAGGTTGCAGCCAGAGAACTTCCGCGTCTAAGTGATCATCGGGGAGGTCACTTGGGCGCACAGGTATTTCCAGTAAATATGAAACGTACTAAGATCTTGCTTCCCTTTCAGGTCTCTTTTGGTGGTAGGTCTGCTACCGGCAGTGCCTTCGTGGATTCAGGGTCCTCTACTAATATCATGTCTGTGGAATTTGCTATGTCCCTTGCTATGCCTCTTATTGATTTGCCTAAACCTGTCCCGGTAGTGGGTATCGACGCCACTCCTCTTGCTAATGGTTATTTTACACAGCATACCCCTGTTTTTGAACTCCTTGTTGGCTCCATGCATTTGGAGCAATGCTCTGTACCGTTGATGCAGGGATTATCGTACGATTTGGTTCTAGGTCTTCCCTGGTTGCAGTTGCATAATCCTACGTTTGACTGGAATACTGGGGAGCTAACCAAATGGGGTAATGAATGTTGTACGTCATGTTTTTCTGTTAATTCTATTTCTCCCCCTAAGGAGGCGAATACGCTACCCGAGTTTGTTCAGGACTTCGCTGATGTTTTCTCTAGGGAGGCCTCCGAAGTGTTACCTCCTCATAGAGAATACGATTGCGCTATCGAATTGGTACCAGGAGCTAAGCTTCCTAAGGGTAGGATATTTAATCTTTCTTGTCCCGAACGTGAAGCTATGAGAGTGTATATCCAGGAATCCCTGGCCAAGGGTTACATTCGTCCCTCTTCTTCTCCGGTAGGTGCTGGCTTCTTCTTCGTGGGGAAGAAGGATGGTGGTCTTAGGCCATGCATTGACTACCGTGGCCTGAATAAGGTCACGGTAAGGAACCAGTATCCCCTTCCTTTGATTCCTGATCTCTTTAATCAGGTTCAGGGGGCCCAATGGTTTTCTAAATTGGATCTACGGGGGGCGTATAACCTTATTCGCATCAAAGAGGGGGATGAGTGGAAGACTGCGTTTAACACGCCCGAAGGCCATTTCGAATACCTCGTCATGCCCTTTGGGTTGTGTAATGCCCCTGCGGTCTTCCAGAATTTCATAAATGAGATTTTGAGAAATTACCTGGGGATTTTTCTGGTAGTGTACCTTGATGACATACTGGTGTTTTCCAAGGACTGGTCCTCCCACGTGGAGCATGTCAGGAAGGTGCTCCAGGTCCTTCGGGAAAATAAACTGTTTGCCAAAACCGAAAAATGTGTGTTTGGAGTACAGGAGATTCCATTTTTGGGTCAAATCCTCACTCCTCATGAATTCCGCATGCACCACGCCAAGGTTCAGGCTGTGGCGGAATGGGTCCAACCTGCCTCCCTGAAGGCGTTACAGTGTTTTTTGGGGTTCGCTAATTATTACAGGAGATTTATTGCTAACTTCTCGGTCATCGCTAAGCCCCTTACGGACCTCACTCGCAAAGGTGCTGATCTCCTCCACTGGCCTCCTGAGGCTGTCCAGGCTTTTGAGGTCCTTAAGAAGTGCTTTGTCTCGGCCCCGGTGCTGGTTCAGCCCAACCAAATGGAGCCATTTATCGTGGAAGTTGACGCATCTGAGGTGGGAGTGGGGGCTGTCTTGTCCCAGGGTACCAGCTCCCTCACCCATCTCCGCCCCTGTGCCTACTTCTCCAGGAAGTTTTCGCCAACTGAAAGTAACTATGATATTGGCAACCGCGAACTCTTAGCCATTAAATGGGCATTTGAAGAGTGGCGCCACTTCCTGGAGGGGGCTAGGCACCAGGTAACGGTCCTTACCGACCACAAGAATCTGGTTTTCCTAGAATCTGCCCGGAGGCTAAACCCGAGACAAGCTTGATGGGCGTTATTTTTTACCAGATTCAATTTTTTGGTTACCTATAGGGCTGGGTCTAAAAATATTAAGGCTGATGCACTGTCGCGTAGCTTCATGGCCAGCCCTCCTTCGGAGGAAGATCCTGCTTGTATTTTGCCTCCAGGTATAATCATTTCCTCGATCGATTCTGATTTAGTCTCTGAAATTGCTGCTGATCAAGGTGCAGATCCCGGGAACCTTCCTGAGAACAAGCTGTTTGTTCCCCTGCAATTCCGGCTAAGGGTACTTAGGGAAAATCATGACTCCGCACTATCTGGCCATCCAGGCATCCTGGGTACCAAACACCTCATTACCAGAAATTATTGGTGGCCTGGGTTGCCTAAAGACGTTAAGGCCTACGTCGCCGCTTGTGAGGTTTGTGCTAGGTCCAAGACTCCCAGGTCCCGACCAGCGGGCTTACTGCGTTCGTTGCCCATTCCCCAGAGACCTTGGACACATATCTCCATGGATTTTACCACCGATTTGCCTCCATCCCAAGGCAAGTCGGTGGTGTGGGTGGTGGTGGACCGCTTCAGTAAGATGTGCCACTTTGTGCCCCTCAAGAAACTACCCAACGCCAAAACGTTGGCTACCTTGTTTGTCAAACACATCCTGCGTCTCCATGGGGTCCCTGTCAATATTGTTTCGGACAGAGGGGTACAATTTGTTTCATTGTTTTCGAGAGCCTTCTGTATGAAGTTGGGGATTGATCTGTCCTTCTCCTCTGCCTTCCATCCTGAAACCAATGGCCAAACGGAGAGGACTAATCAATCCCTAGAACAATACTTAAGGTGTTTTGTCTCTGACTGTCAATTTGATTGGGTCTCTTTCATTCCCCTCGCCGAATTTTCCCTTAATAACCGGGTCAGTAACTCGTCAGGGGTCTCTCCTTTTTTTTGTAATTTTGGGTTTAATCCACGGTTCTCCTCCGTTTCACCTGGTAGTTCCAACAATCCTGAGGTAGAGGTCGTTCATCGGGAACTGTGCACAGTCTGGGCCCAGGTTCAGAAAAACCTAGAGGTGTCCCAGAGCGTACAAAAAACTCAGGCTGATAAAAAACGTTCTGCTAACCCCCTGTTTATGGTCGGGGATCTGGTGTGGTTGTCGTCTAGGAACTTGCGTCTCAAGGTTCCGTCCAAGAAGTTTGCTCCCCGGTTTATTGGGCCGTATAAGGTCATTGAGGTCCTCAATCCTGTCTCCTTCCGGCTGGAGTTACCCCCGTCTTTTCGAATACACGACGTGTTTCATGCCTCCCTCCTCAAACGCTGCTCCCCGTCCTTGGCTCCCTCGAGGAGACCTCCTGTTCCCATCCTCACCCCGGAGGGGGTGGAATTCGAGGTGGCCAGGATTGTGGACAGCAAGATGGTCCAAGGCTCCCTCCAGTACCTGGTCCATTGGAGAGGATACGGGCCCGAGGAGAGGACTTGGGTACCCGCCCGGGATGTTCACGCTGGGGTATTGGTCAGGAGGTTCCACCTGCGTTTCCCCAGTAAGCCAGGTCCACTTAGAAAGGGTCCGGTGGCCCCTCATAAAAGGGGGGGGTACTGTAAAGGATCTGCCAGGCACAGCGGGGTTAACTCCCAGAACTAATCAGTCAGCACCTGAGAATACTTCCCTGAGACTGACTCCTGCTTCCACCATTCAGGCTGGCAGGCTTAGGAGTGGGAGAGCCTATCGTAACCTGGCCAGACTCAGCTAGCTCCCGCCCTCGGTCTATTTAAGCCTGCACTTCCTGTCCCTCGGTGCTTGTTATTGCTTGTGTTTCCCTCCTTGTGGTTTCCTGGCCCAGCTACAGCTCCTGCTATTTTTGATCCTGCTCCATACAGACCCTGGCTTACCGACTACTCTTCTGCTTTTCGTTTTGTACCTCGCACACTCCTGGCTTGACTCGGCTCGTTCACCACTCTGGTTGCTCACGGTGTTGCCGTGGGCAACGGCCCCTTTTCCTTGCTTGTGTTCCTTGTATGTTTGTCGTGTTTGTCGTGCACTTACTGAGCGCAGGGACCGCCGCCCAGTTGTACCCCGTCGCCTAGGGCGGGTCATTGCAAGTAGGCAGGGACAGAGTGGCGGGTAGATTAGGGCTCACTTGTCCGTCTCCCTACCCTCTGCCATTACATGTGGGGTCAAAATACTCACTATACCCCTAGATGAATTCCTCAAGGAGTGTAGTTTCGTAAATGGAGTCACTTTTGGGTAGTTTCCACTATACTGGTACCTTAGGGGCTTTGCAAAAGCGATATGGTGCCAAGAAACCAACCCAGCAAAATCTATGCTCCAAAGACCAAATGGCGCTCCTTCTCTTCTGATCCTCGCCGTGTGCCCAAACAGCCATTTATGACCACATGTGAGGTATTTCTGGGCTCCAAAGAAGTTGGCCTTACAAATGTTAGGGGGCTCTTTCCTCTTTTTTCCTTGTGGACATTGTTGTTTTTTAGCTAAACTATATCTTATTGGAAAAAATTAAAATGTTACATTTTCACGTCCAAATTCTAATAAAATCTATGAATCACCTGTTGGGTCAAAATGCTCACTACACCCCTAGATGAATTCCTTGTGGGTGTAGTTTCCAAAATGGGGTCTTTTTTGGGGTGTTTCCTTTGTTTTGGCATCACAAGACCTCTTCAAACCTGACATGGTGCCTAAAATATATTCTATTAAAAAGAAGGCCCCAACATCCACTAGGTGTACCACTGCTTTTGAGGCCAGTGTTTCAGTCCATTAGCACACTAGGGCCACATGTGGGATATTTCTAAAAACTGCAGAATCTGGGCAATAAATATTGAGTTGCGTTTCTCTGGTAAAACCTTCTGTGTTACTAAAAAAATTTGGACTAAATATGAATTTTAAAAAAAAAAAATTTTTTTTGTACATTTCACCTCTACATTTCTTTAATTCTTGTGAACCGCCTTAAGGGTTAAGAAACGTTATAAATTCTGTTTTGAGTACTTTGAGGGGTGCAGTTTTTAAAATGGGGTGACTTAAAGGGGTTTGTATTGTATAGGCCCCTCAAAGCCACTTCAGAACTGAACTGGTTCCCTTAAAAATAGCCTTTTGAAATTTTCTTAAAAACGTGAGAAATTTCTGCTAAAGTTCTAAGTCTTGTAACGTCCTAGAAAAATAAAAGGATGTTCAAAAAACTATGCCAATCTAAAGTAGACATATTGGAAATTTAAATTTTGAACTATTTTGTGTGGTATTACTATTTGTCTTACAAGAAGATACATTTAAATTTAGAAAAATACACATTTTTGGCATTTTTTACAAAATATTGGTGTTTTTCACAATTAAATACTGAATGTATCGACCAAATTTTACCACTAACTTAGAGGCCAATGTGTCACGAGAAAACAGTCTCAGAATCGCTTGGATAGGTATAAGCATTCCAGAGTTGTTACCACATAAAGTGACACGTCAGGTTTGAAAAATAGGGGTATGTTCACACGCAGTGTTTTCAGACGTAATTCGGGCGTTTTACGTCTCGAATTACACCTGAAAAAACGTCTCCATTACGCCTACAAACATCCACCCATTGCTTTCAATGGGAATTACGATGTTCTGTTCCCACGAGCCTTTATTTTACACGTCGCTGTCAAAATACAGCGAGTAAAATTATGGCTCTTCAAAAGAAGTGCAGGACACTTCTTTGGAGGTTTTTGGAGGCGTTTTTCATTGACTCTATTGAAAACAGCTCCAAAAACGTCCGTAAAAAAGGCAGCGAAAAACGCTGGGAAAATCGCGAGTGGCTTAAAAAACGTCTGAAAATCAGGAGATGTTTTCCCTTGAAAACAGCTCCGTAGTTTCAGACGTGTTTGGTTAAGCGTGTGAACATATCCTAAGGCTCTGAAGTCTCTGCAGCTGGAAGGGGTTAATAGCTGCTTAAATGACCTTTGGCAGCAAGCAAACAACCCTATAATTTCCGGTGAAGAATGAATTAAATCTCTTATGCAATGTATCATGATTATAGGACACCTGAATCTCCCCAATCTAAGAAAAAACAAGCTGCTCAGCAAATCTACAAGACCGTTGGTTTGAAGCTGCTCTGTAAAGAACAGTTATCGCTTCTATATGAGAAGATTTAGACTGTGGGCTGTAGGAACATTATGCCGCTTTTACCTCATCATCCTTTACACACTGCATGGAAAACTGGTTGGAATGAACCCAGAGGGAGTTGCGCATTATACTGATCCGGTCTTTCTCCTGTTGTTCAAATGCCTGAAATCCACAATACATAATTGATGCATGACACAAACATGATAATCCAGACACGATGCTAGTATACAATGCAGTATAAGTACCTCACTGGTATTAACATGTTCTGTCTCCCACTCTAGTCGAGCTTTTTCCAGTAAAGTAATATTTTGCTTGTATAGTCGGTCTAGAAAAAAAATACATGTTTTGTAAAAAAAAAAAAAAAGCAAAAAGAAAAAACAGTGCATTCACCAAGCACATTATACATTTTTAAACAAGAAAACTCCAATAAAAAATGCTAATTAAATTTGTAGTTATTTTCTGGAGTCTGGTACCATGTAAATAACCAGTTTGCACCATCACATCAATACTGAAACCCCTGCCTTGGGCACCAAAAGAGCTTTCCCCACCAGTGCATACAAGGTGGAACATGCATGCACTCTGCAGAAGAAACCCACTTCCATATAAGTGAAATCTAATGCTACAAATGGGCCAGCCGCAGTGCCCCAAAAATTTCAGCAAACGAGTTCCCATGGGTGTCATCCAGAGTCATGTTAGAGCTACTCAATGGCGGATCATCATTTGGCATTTTGGGTCCGCCCAGGGCCCGAGGCCCAAGTACAATGCGTTTTTGCCACGAATCGAGGCAAAAACCGCTAGAAAACAGCATTGTGTATGTCCAGTAAAGGACCTGCAGACATAAAGGTCACATGACCTTATGTCTGCAGTTCTTGCTACTGATTAGAGACCTGCTGGTCACATGACCGCAGATCCTAGAACAGCAGCAAGAGAGAAGACGGTGAGGTGAGGTGAGCTGCGAGGTAAGTATAAGGGGGTCATGGATTTGTTTAAGGGGTCTGTGTTTAGGGGGTCTGTATATAGGGGGTCTGGTCTTGGGTCTGTATTTAAGTGGTACAGACCCCTTAAACTAATACAGCCCCCATGTAATAGTTTAAGGGGTCTGTATTTAGGTGGGTCTGATCTGGGGTCTGTATTTTGGAGGTCTGGGGTCTGTATATTTAGGGGGTCTGGTCTGGGCTCTATTAGTTTTTGGGGATCTGTATTTAGGGTGTCGGATTCTGTCAGGGCCAGCCTTAGGGGTGTGCGAGCTGTGCCACAGGGTGCATCACTCCAGCAGGTGGAATGGGGCGCTGCGCTGGCTCCCTTCCCCAGCTTGTTTCAGAAGTGCCCGGGCCCGCCAACTCAGCAGTCGCCTTTCCGCCCGGGCACTTCTACACTTAGTGCCGTCGGTACCGCTGTAGCAGCCATAGCGGCTGCTACAGCGGTAGCGACGCCACTATACCTCCCTGCTCTGTTATCTACTAATGCCACAGTAGCTCCCTGAAGGAGCGGAATCCCAGTGTGGCCGGGGATTCCGCTCCTGGAGCGCTCCTTGATGTCTCTGTCCATATATGGACAGTGACATCAGGGGAAACTCCTGCAGCTGCAGCAGAATCCCCGTCCTCAGCGTTGCAGACGCTGTGACCGGGGATTCCACTCCAGGAGAAGCCAATGACGTCATTGTCCATAAATGGACACATTTGGCATGTGGCATTACCAACCAGGGGGCTGTGTGGCACTACCAACAAGGGGGCTGTGTGGCACTACCAACCAGGGGGCTGTGTGGTGCTCCCTACCATGGGCTTTGTGGCACTACCTACCAGGGGGCTGTGTGGCTCTCCCTACCAGGGGGCTGTGTGGCGCTCCCTACCAGGGGGCTGTGTGGCGCTATCTACAAGAGGGCTGTGTGGCGCTACCTACAAGGGGGCTGTGTGGCGCTCTTTACAAGGGGGCTGTGTGGCACTACCTACAAGTGGGCTGATGGTCATTTTACTGTGAGTTGGGGGCTGATGGTCATTTTACTGTGAGTGGCGGCTGATGGTCATTTTACTGTGAGTGGGGGGCTGATGGTCTTCAAGTGGTTTCCGCCTCTGACCTCCAATTAAAATTAATAGGAGGCAGAAAATACCTGCGGCGCTCGTTTGGTGCTTTTTTGCCTGCGTCTTTTGCATTAGCTTCAATGGCTTAAGAAAAAACACAAAAAAAAAGGTCAAACAACGCTGTCCCTTTCCGATGGAATTTTGAGGCAGATTTTTTTTGCCTTACAAAAAACACTGTGTAAACATACGCTATGAGTCAGGGGCGTAGCTAAAGGGTCATGGGCCCAAGTGCAAGAATTCAGCTTGGGCCCTCCTACCACTCCCCAACACGACCATCATCATCATCATCAGACCCCGTTGCGCGCCTATGCCCAGACGCCTTGCCCAACAGCCCCCATAATATAATGCCCACACACAGTATAATGCTCCCATAGCTGCCCCCACACAGTATAATGCTCCCATAGCTGCCCCCACACAGTATAATGCTCCCATAGCTGCCCCCACACAGTATAATTCTCCCATAGCTGCCCCCACACAGTATAATGCCCCATAATGTATAATGCCCCCCCATCACAGCCCCATACCGTATAATGCTCCCCATAGCAGCCCCCATACAGTATAATTCCCCCATATCAGCCCCCCATACAGTATAATTCCCCCATATCAGCCCCCATTCAGTATAATGCCCCACATCTTATCAGCCCCCATGCAGTATAATGCCCCCCCACAATATCAGCCCCCCCATACAGTATAATGCCCCCATATGTGCATAATAAAAAAATACCATTATTACTTACCTATCCCCGTTCCCACGTCGGGTGGAGGATCCTTCGCCTCCTCCGGTGTGTACTATGAGTGACTCAGCGCAGGCAGGCGTGATGATGTCGCTACATCCCGCCAGCCTGCGTCGAGCCGCTCAGGGCACAGTGAATGCTGGATCAAGGAGATGTCAGCTCCTTGCTCCAGGATTGAATGGAACCGGGACCTCGGTGAGTGACTCGCGACCCCCCGGAGGTCTTCACATGAACCCCCAGGGGGACGCGACCCACAGTGTAGGGATGTCACGATACCAAAATTTGGACTTCGATTCCGATACTTCGTTTACAGTAATAAAAAAAAAAAGTTATTTTGTTTTCTAATGTGAGGCACGAGGTGTGATGATGAATTTTGAATGTGCCTCACATTAATAGTAATTAATACCATCATGTTTCTCAGTCATAATGGGTTAATGTGTGAGGTACATGATGGGGTTAATTACTATTAATGTGAGGCAGGTGGAGGTTAAATTCATCATCGCACCTTGTGCCCCACAATAAGTGATAGAAAGCAGTTTTTATTTTATTTGTTTACAGCGCACACATCACAAATAATGCAAAAAAATTGTTGTGCAGGTTATTACGGCCGCGCCAATACCGAATATGTATATATTTTATGTGTTGAGACTTATTGTAATGTTTATTGTAAAAAAGGTGTATGTATTTGTTTATTTAACATTACTTTGTTTTTACTTTATTTTTAAACTTTAATGTACTGGCATATATCAGATATGTGCCAGTTCATTAGCCTGTGCACTGATAGTACACAGGCAGATGTTAGGACATACCTCAGTATGCCCTAACAGGAAATATGGTAAGACAGCCCTGGGGTCCTTCAATGGATCCTGGGCTGTCTGCCCATATATGGTATGGCCCTCGATCGCGTCACAGGAATTCCCTGTGACACGATGCAGGGGCATCCCCCCTTCTAATTTTCTCCTGAATGCTGCAGTCCCCTGTGATCGCAGCATTCAGGAGAATAGCAGCGGAGATAAGAGGTTTCCCTGATCTCCGCCGTTATAGAGTGGGGATGCGGCTGTGTAATACAGTCATTACCCCGCTCCTGACAGGAAGTGCGCGCGGTCAGCATGAGGAGAGGCGGCCGGTGCTGCACTAATGAGCGGCGGTTCAGTCACTGAGGATAGAACGTGGGGGTGTTTTGTAGTGCAGCCGTCATGTTCTGTCTTCAGTGCCGCAGATCATTAGTGCAGCGCCGGCCGAATCACATCATCCTGACGGCGCGCACATGTCAGGACTCAGGAGTGGGGCAGTGACTGTATTACACAGCTGCAGCCCCGCTCTCATAGTCATGTGTTACTATACTGTATTGTGTTGGATTGTGCAGTTTGCGGTGGAGAGAGGAGGGGGGGCTGTGATTTAATGCCCCCCCCCTCTCCACCGCAAACAGCACAATACAACACAATACATTACAAGGCATCACAACACATTACAATACAACACATTGCATCACAATACATTACAACACAACACAACACAGACTGCAGCTTACCTGGAGTCCTCCGCACCGACTCTTCCACCCCAGTGTCCGGAAGACGTGTCACGTGACAACACGGTCACATGGTACACTAAGTGTACCATGTGACCGTAACCAGGAAGTGCCGGCTTTACGGCATAGAAGATTTTTTTTGGAAGCATACAGTATGGCAACGGGGGCCCGTGGGCCCCCCAGGGTTAGGGGCCCGGTCGCAAGTGCGACCGCTGCGACCCCTATAGCTACGCCACTGCTACGAGTGCAGTGCTTTGTTTTAGCTGTTTTCTGTCTTTCTTGAAACAATTTTTGGTAGGGGTGCCGTGAGAAAATTTTATTTTTCCAGTGCTGCCTCAAGTCCGAAAAGGTTGGGAAACTGTACCAGGCTACATGATCCCATCGTGGAGCAGCTCATTTCGTCATGGGAACGGGGCCTAGGTGAGTACAAATTTTGTTTTTGTTTGCGGGCACTGTCTACAAGGGGGAGTTGAGGGACTGTATGGCACGGTCTACAAGGGGGAGGTGGGGGCTGTATTGCACGATCTACAAGGAGGAGGTGGGAGATTATGGCACTGTCTACAGGGAGGCTGTATGGCAAAATCTACAGGGGGCACTATACTGTGTGGAAGCCACTAAGCGTACATTATACTGTGGAGGGGTGCTACAGGTGGCATAATACTGTGGGCACAATTAGAGGACAAAATACTGTGTCCTTGAAGGGGTTGTAATATATTATATGATTAAATATTATTATTATTATACTGTATGGGGGCACTAAAGGGGCATTATAATTTTTTTATGGGGCATTTTTTTTTTAATGATGGGGTGGGGCTTGAAAGATCATTTTGCACAGGATGCCATCTATCCTAAGGCCGGCCCTGGGTTCTGTATTATTTTAGAGAATCAGGTATGTTGTCTGCGTTTAGGGGGCCTGGTCTCGGGTCTGTATTAGTTTAGGGGGTCTGTATTATTTTATGGGGACTGTATTTAGGGGTCTGATCTGGGATCTGTATTGTATTAGTTTATGGGGTCTGTATTTAGGGGGCCTGGTCTGGGGTCTGTATTAGTTTAGGGAGTCAGGTCTGTGGTCATTATTAGTTTAGGGGGTCAAGTCTGTGGTCTGTAATTAGGGGTCTGGTCTGAGGTCTGTATTTAGGGTGCTTGTTCTGAGGTCTGTATTTGCTTAGGGGGGTCTGGTCTGGGGACGGCAATAGTGTAGAAGGTCTGGGGTCAGTATGCATTCTAATTTATTAGTCTGAGTAAAAGGGGTTGTCTGCACATCGATAGGTCATCGGTATGAAAAACCGGTCCGTGCCCGGACAACCCCTTTAATGTATGGTTCTGGGCCTTGGTGTCTGAATTTTTGTGTTTCTATAGAGGCTGGAAATGGCTGCAGAAGTCTCATCAGGAGAAGTCGCCATAACGGTCTGCGTCATATGGAGAAGAAAAGAGAACGACTCCCATCAGAGAAGACGTCACTGGATCTATAGAGGAGATATCTCCTCTCCTGACATGTCTGTTGTAGAAAATCCTTGTAATCCACATAAATTCTTTCTGTACCCAGGACTAATAGACAAATGCGTGTTACTATTCCCATTGTCAGGAGGATGTGTCCCTACACAGTGTAATACTGTCAGCAATGGTTGGAGACTGTCAGTATGTAGGGAGACAGCCCTTTGACAAGAGGAATCGTAACACCCATTTGTCAATGCTCGCACAAAAAGGTGGTGTTCACCATAGACATGGCAAAATGGCGGTGGGAAAGTTGGGACCAAGTTTGTGGAACAGCCCAGGGCCTATGGTCTACTTATTCCGCCACTGGAGCTACTGTCTTCATATGTGCAGGCTATAGTGTCCCCATATGTGTAAGCCGCATGACCTGCATAAGAGCTCAGAGATGATTAAATGGAACAAGATGGTAAATTTATGAGGATGGAAAATATATGGTGTGCTGTGCCACCTACTGTAAATTATGAGAATAGTAGTTGTCACTCATGAGTTTTGTAGTTAATTATAGAGGTTACAGGATACTTCTGATATTCTAAATTTATGGTGTGGGTATATTTCTACTTATTATACATACCCCAGCTGCTGCAGAACCTTGTTGCCAAGAGGAAGTGGGCGCATCATGTCAATTGTTGCTGACATCTATTGATTGATGGACATAATACTCCCCCATAAGCCACAAGACTGGACGACTCCTTTGATGGAAACGACTACTGAGCAGTGATTTAGAAATTGTCCTGATTGATCAGGGAATAACTCCCATTCTTAATACCAGAATATACATCACTGCAGTCAGTACTGGGATCAGCAGTCTTGGATGATGGAAAAACTCATTTACGCCAGGATCTCACACACAGTTTTAATGCAATTTTTGGCTCAGTTTTTTTTAGCCAAAGCCAGAAGTGGATCCAAAAGGAAGGAAAGGTATAAAGAAAAGACATCTCCTTTCTTCTACTCCTGTATTTGGCTTGAAACAACTAAGCCAAAAACTACTCCAACCATTTAACCCCTTCACTCCACAGCCATTTTTTGTTTTTTAATTTTCGTCTATTCCTCCCCGCCCTCCAAAAGCCAGAACTTTTTTATTTCTCCACCGACATAGCCATATAAGGGCTTGTTTTTTGCAAAACAAGTTGTAGTTTTTCACGGCACCATTTATTTTTCCCTATAATTTCCAGGGAAACTTAAAAAAAATGTTGTGGGGTGAAAGGAAAAAAAAAAAAGAGTTCCTTGATTTTTGGGGTTTCGTTTTTACGGTGTTTACCGTGCAATACCATATTTGTATTGTTTTTTATGTTCTACTACTTTTACAAGGAAAAAATAGATGTTAAAAATAACTTTTTTTGTTCGCCATATTCTGAGAGTTTTTTTTAACTTTTAATATTTATTTTTTTATTTTAAAAAAACACCTTTATTTAACTGTATTTAACTTTTTGTATTAGTCCCTGTAGGAGAGTTGAACCAGCGATCGTTGGATAGCTTGCACGATATACTGCAATTAGGTCACCAGGCTGCCATGACAGCCCTCGGCGATCATTCAAATGGCTTAGATGCTGCGGTTGCTATTGACCATGGCATCTAAGGGGTTAAACGAGTGGGATCTCGTTCGTTACAGTGAAGTGTAACATACAGCCAACACGCTCATCTCATGGAACGGGCTCAGCCTGTGAGCTCGCTCCATGCTTCCTTCCTTTATATTCGGCAAATGTCGAGCAGAGGTTAAAATTCCCATCTTTTACCTCTCTCTGCAGGGCGCCATACATTTACAGCACTGGCAGGATGTAGTTCCCACGCAGTGCCATAAATGTACAGCGCATGGATGGCGCATGCTCAGGAGCTGTAGGAGCAGCAGCAGGTATCAGCTATAACGAAACCCTTAGGGTATGTACACACACACTAATTACGTCCGTGATTGACGGACGTATTTCGGTTGCAAGTCCCGGACCGAACACTGTGCAGGGAGCCGGGCTCCTAGCATCATACTTATGTACGATGCTAGGAGTCTCTGCCTCGCTGCAGGACAACTGTCCCGTACTGTAATCATGTTTTCAGTACGTGACAGTGGTCCTGCAGCGAGGCAGGGACTCCTAGCATCGTACATAAGTATGATGAAAGGAGCCCGGCTCCCTGCACTGTGTTCGGTCCGGGACTTGCGGCCGAAATACGTCCGTCAATCACGGACGTAATTAGTGTGTGTGCACATACCCTAAGATGCAGTGGTCAATAACGACCACGGCACCTTAGTGGCTTACAAATGGAGGAAGGTCACTCAGTAAGCCCATTGAGGTGCCTATGGGTTGCCATAGCAGCCAGGGGCTTAACAAAGGCCCTGTCTACCATGTATGTAAGCCTAATAGGCTGCCTGTCAGTGGAACACTTTAATAGAATAGGAGAAACATAAACCAGCTCACCAACCTAATCAAAGTGATCCATCCAAACTGCATACCTCCCGGGCATGTATGTTACCACAAAACCCATCAAAAATAATACAAATAAAAAAACTAAACATAATTGGTATTGCAGACAATATAATGAACAATAAAATGAACACGTTATTTCTATCCTGTACTGAGAACGCCATAAATTTAAAAAAAAATAAAAAAACAATAGCAGAATTGCTGTTTATTGATCATTCCCCCCTCCCCAAAAAGGATAAAAAGTAGTATCTAACCTAAAATGGTTCATCCCACTAAAAAAAAGTAAAGCATTTATGGCTCAGAATGTGGCACACAAAACCATTTATTTAAAAAAAAAAAAAAAAAAAAAAGGGTTTGTATTGTACAAAGTAGTGAAACATGAAAAAAATATATATATATAAAATTTGGTATTGATGCAAATCCCAAAAAGCAATGGTGGCATTGCTGTATTTCTTTCCATTCTGCCAAATTGTTTAATACTTGTTTTTTGTTCCAGACTTGTTTTTTGCAGGAAAAGTTGATATTTTTATTGGGTCCATTTATGGGTACATATGACTTTTTGAGTGCGTTTTATGTTAGCCGAGATCATTTGTTTCTGCATTCACATTGTGGCTTAAAAAACATGATATTGTTATAGTTCAGGTCGTCACAACCTCAGCGTTACCAATCATGTATACCTTTTTCTTACTATTTTTTTTTACATAATAAAGCATGAGGGGAGAATAATTTTTTTGTACTTATTTCGTTTTTGTAGTATTTTGAAACATTTTATTTAATTATGTTTTTCCATCTTTTTATTTTTTAGGAGACTAGATTATGTGATCCTTTGTTCTGTGCTATAATACACTGCAATACTTCTGTATTTGAGTGTATTTTATGCCTGCCAGCATATTGCTGACAGCTATCCTATTAGGCCTTGACTCTATCAGGGCCTAGTGGACTGTTCACATCTCGTTTTTTTATTCTGTTGGAGGTATATGTCGGGAGGAGTCCTGACGTACACCTCTGATGGAAGGTATAGGCATACAGTGGGAAACGTCACCTGAGCTGGGCAGAGGACTACTTGTATCGCTGTGCCCAGGGAAGCCCCTGATGTTACTGTTAGGGCACATTCAGACGTGCGGAATTGCTGTGGAATTCCGTTGCGGACAGTCCATTGGTTTCCACACCTTTTTAGTTATCTTCGTGCAGACGTTGCGGAAAACTCCGCTGCGGATCATAGGCTGCGGTGCAGAATTTTCCGTCCACAGCATGCACTGTCTGTTGCGGAGAAGAAGCGGAATTTCACTGCGTATTTCAGTCTTTGCAATGCAAAAACTGAAATCTGTGGCAAGTCCGCCGTGTTTTCTGCAACGTCTGAATTACCTGTCAAATATGCAAATGTTGGTGCAGATTCGTTGCGTAATTGCCCCAAATCTGCACCAACATTTGCAGCGGAAAAATTCTGCGACGTCTGAACGTGCCCTTATATATGGACAGTGATGTATATTCTTCTGTGATGTGGCTGTTTCTGGGGTGTGGCATATATAAATGGGTGGGGTATATGTCCATAAAAAATTTAGCCTGTCTAATTTTTGTCTCAGGTGTCCAGATTTAACTGAGGAGAAGGTTGGCAACGCTGCTTTGTACTGATGAGAAGAATGCCCTGTAGTAATCCTAATAGCATATATGGCGGATTAGTCAGGAAAAAACAAAACTATTTAATGATAACAACAAAATGCTCATTGTCCTGTATGAAACATCAAGGATAGGGCTGATTCAGACGTGCGTGGCGTTTTTGCGCACGCAAAACACGCGGCATTTTGCCTGCGCAAAAGCCACTTACCTGCTGCGTGAGGCAGCATCCTATGATGCGCGGCTGCGTGCTTTTCGCGCAGCCGCCATCATTATGACACGCCATACGGATGTTTGTAAACAGAAAAACACGTGGTGCTTTTCTGTTTACATTGATCCTTTTGACAGCTGGTGCGCGAAACAGGCAGTTCGCACGGAAGTGCTTCCGTGCGACCTGCGTGGTTTTCACGCACCCATTGACATCAATGGGTGCGTGATGCGCAAAATACGCCGAGATATTGACCATGTCGCGCTTTTTGCGCAGCGGACAAACGCTGCGCAAAAAGCACGGACTGTCTGTACTGCCCCATAGACTTGTATTGGTCTGTGCGTGGCGCGTGAAAACCACGCGGCCCGCACGGACCCAATACACGTTCGTGTGAATCCAGTCAAAGATTAGGGATTTGGAATCCAGGTAAATGTATAAAATATTTGAACCTGATTCACAGAGATGTATCCTATATTTCACATTTGAGAAATATAATGTTGGTGAAGCATTAGTTAATAGAACAAAAGGTGATATTTAAAAGTATAACAAATATAGAGGTAGCCTTGAAAAGGAGATGTACACAACGTTGTTTTGAAAAGTAAGTTATAGTGCCCCCTGGTGGAACAGTTAATGAATAGCTGGTAATCTTTGTGATATTTTAATTGCATTTTTAACCCAAAACTGCTCCAAAATTATTAAGAAATTTAATTTAAAATATAACAAATCTTTTTTCCTACATAAAAGCTTTGTGTGCCTGTTCTACCACGTACCTTATTTCTATACTTTCTTAGGCCTCATGCACACGACCGTAAAAACACCCGTTATTGCGGGTCGTAATTACGACCCGCAATAGCGGGCCCATAGACTTCTGTTAGCCACGGGTACCTTCCCGTTTTCTCACGGGAAGGTGCCCGTGCCGTTAAAAAAATAGAACATGTTCTATTTTTTTCTTTTACGGGCCGTGCTGCTATACTTTATAATGTGAGCACGGCTCGGAAAAGCGGCCGGCTGCCCGTGGCCGGCCGTGCTTGTAATTACGAGTCGTAATTACGAGCACGGTCGTGTGCATGAGGCCTTACCTTTACATAATGTCTGCAATTTGTAAAACATATGAACAGAATGGGGTTATCAATTTGTTTATTAATATTGTCATAATGAAGCCACAAGTAACATGGCTCATCTAGCTTCCAAGTGTTCGTATTTTAGGAACTTGGGTCTACGTTTAAAGTATAAATCTCATTAAGTTGTGCGTAGGTAATTTTTTTGCTAAATTGATGAATCTAGGTCTATTTAGTTTTTCTAAAAACCCAGTCAAAAAATGGTTACCGTAATTTAATTGCAAAGCCCTATAACAAAAATATCAATTTTGAGGTTGAGGCCCTTGAGCAAAACAATATTGGGATCCTACCCAGAGCCGGACTTTGGGGTGTGCGACCTGTGGCATTGCACAGGGCGCATCACTCCAGCAGGTGGAAGGGCGCGCTGCGCTGGCTCCCTTCCCCTGCTTGTTTCAGAAGCTCCCGGGCCCCGCGACTCAGCAGCCGCCTTTCCACCCGGGCGCTTCTTCACTCAATGGTGGCGCTACCACTGTAGCAGCCATAGCGGCTGCTAGCGGCGACACCGGGCATGAGGTTGCGTCCCAGCCAATGGCCGGCAGCCCCGCTAGCAGCCGCTGCAGCTGCTACAGCGGTAGCGATGCCACTATAGCAGAGCAGGGAGGTATCTTCCTGCTCTGCTATCTACTAGCGCCACTGAAGTTCCCGTCTTGCCGGGCATTCTGCTCCTGGACGGAGCACTTGATGTCTCTGTCTATATATGGACAATGACATCAGGTGCAACTCCTGAAGCGGAATCCCTGTCCACAGCGTTGCCGACTCTGTGACCGGGGATTACACTCCAGGAGAAGCCCTTGACGTCACTGTCCATAAATGGACAGAGACGTCAGGGGCTTCTCCTGGAGTGGAATCCCCGAAGCTGTGACCTGGGATTCCACTCCAGGAGAAGTCAATGACGTCACTGTCCATAAATGGACACAGACGACAGGGGCTTCTCCTGGAGTGGAATCCCCGGTCACAGCATCGGCAACGCTGTGGGCGGGGATTTCGCATCAGGAGTTGCCCCTGATGTCACTATCCATATATGGACATAGATATCAAGCGGAGCGCTCCAGGAGCGGAATCCCCGGCCACAGGGGGATTCTGCTCCTTTAGGGAGCTACAGTAGCGCTATCTACAGGAAGGGGGAGTGCTATCTACAAGGGGGATGTGTGGCACTACCTACCAGGGGACTGTGGGGCACTATGTATGATGGCAAGGGATAAAAGATGGGGAATAGCGATGTAACAAAAATAAATTTTTTTTATTATTCTTTAAAAAAATGATTCTGTTAAATAAAATATTACACTTATTCAGTGTATAAGATGTTAGCTCGGCTGTGCTCAATATATTGTACCAGCGGGAAACAGGGTGAACGGTCCCCTGCAACACCCTATATATTCAATAAATCACACCTGGTTAGTTTTATTCTATTTTATTTGAAAACCACCAAATGGGATTGAGGGATGAAGACCAACTTTGTATTATATTATATACATCATTCACACTATACTGTGGTTAAAGACAAGGCAGTACGTGTTATTGACTCAAATGTAAGTGAACCATGGTGTAAACCACACTTGTATCACCTACTGTGTAAAATGTCAGCTATCTTCTATAGGGAGAAGTAGCAACATGTGAGGCTCTCTCCCTGTGCGCTTAGATTCACCAGCGTGCTACTCATGAGCTGTTTGACAACACAGCTGATCGCACTGCTTGTAGCTCAATGCAAACGGCGTGATTCACTGCCTGCTTGCCTTGATTACCCAGAGCCTGGTCACTGCATTCAGTGAGCCAGGCACAGTGAGCTTCCTGGTTGGCTGTGTAACAGCCCAGCTGATCGCGCTGTTTGTAACTGTATACATGTGTTGCATGTACTCGCATTTTGCGAGGCGTCATTGACGGCCGTAATTTGGAGCTGTTCTTCATTGGATTCAATGAAAAACGGCTCAAATTACGTCCAAAGAAGTGTCATGCACTTCTTTGCCGAGGCTGTTATTTTACGCAACGTCTTTTGACAGCGACGCGTAAAACGACAGGTCGTCAGCACAGTACGTCGGCAAACCCATTCAAATGAATGGGCAGATGTTTGCCGACGTATTGGAGCCATATTTTCAGGCGTAAATCGAGGCATAATACGCCTCGTTTACGCCTGAAAATAGGTCGTGTGAACCCAGCCTTAGTGTTCGGTCACTGCATTCAGTGAACTGGGTATGGAATATCTATATGGTCTACCTGATCCTTCAATTATTATTGTAAGCTTCCCTATCTAACAGCCGGGCTCGTATCGACGCGTTTTTCGCTAAATGACTTTCCGCTTCTTCTGGGGACCTACAAGGGGGCTGTGTGGTACTACCTGCAAGGGGGCTGTGTGGCACTACCTACCAGGGGGCTGTGTGGGACTACCTACAAGGGGATGTGTAGCCCTACCTACCAGGAGGCTGTGTGGCACTATCTACCAGGGGGCTGTGTGGCACTACCTACCAGGGGGCTGTGTGGCACTACCTACAATGGGGCTGTGTAGCACTCACTACAAGGGGCTGTGTGGCACTACCTACAAGGGGGCTGTGTGACACTACCTGCAAGGGTCTGTGTGGCACTACCTACAAGGGGGCTGTGTGGCACTACCTACAAGGGGGCTGTGTGGCACTATCTACAGGAGGAATCTGTGAGTGGCGGTGTAAAGGATCTGCCAGACACAGCTTCTGTGTCAACGCCCATAGGTAATCAGTCTGCACCTGCTTCTATGTCTGTGAGACTGACTCCATCTTCCACCACTCAGGATGGCAGGCTTAGGAGGGGGAGAGCCTATCAAAGCCTGGCCAGACGGAGCTAGCTCCAGCCCACTGTCTATTTATACCTGCCTTTCCTGTTCCTCCTTTGCTTGCGATTCTTCTCTGCTTGTTTCCTGGCCCTGCTGCAGCTTCTTGAACTACTGACCCTCTGCTTGTTTGACCACTCTTCTGCTCTGCGTTTTGTACCTCGCTCATCTCCTGGTTTGACTGGCTCGTTCACCTCGCAACTTCCCCATTTCCCCGGCTTCTTTGTACCCTTGTCTGTTTGTCTGTCGTGCACCTATTGAGTGTAGGGACTGTCGCCCAGTTGTACCCCGTCGCCTAGGGCGGGTCGTTGCAAGTAGGCAGGGACTGAGTGGCGGGTAGATTAGGGCTCACCTGTCTGTCTCCCTACCCCAGCATTACAGAATCACAAGCCAAGGAGGAACAGGAAAGGCAGGTATAAATAGACAGAGGGCGGGAGCTAGCTCCGTCTGGCCAGGCTGTGATAGGCTCTCCCTCTCCTAAGCCTGCCATCCTGAGTGGTGGAAGATGGAGTCAGTCTCACAGACATAGAAGCAGGTGCAGACTGATTACCTATGGGCATTGACACAGAAGCTGTGTCTGGCGGATCCTTTACAGGCGGGCTGATGGCCATTTTACTGTGAGTCGTGGGATGGTGTTTATTTTGCTGTTAGTGGGGGACTGATGGTCTTCAAGTGGTTTCCACCTCTGAGCTCCAATTGAAATTAATAGGAGGCAGAAAATACCTGTGGCGCTCGTTTCATGCTTATTTGCCTGCGTCTTTTGCATTATCTTCAACGCCTTAAAAAAACGCAAAAAAAAAGGTCAAATAACGCTGTAAATTCCTGAAGGAATTTTGAGGCAGATTTTTTTTGCCTTCAAAAAAACGCTGTGTGAACATACCCTAAGGGTATGTTCACACGCCCTATTTACGGACGTAATTCAAGCGTTTTACGCCTCGAATTACGGCCGAAAAAACTTCTCCAAACCGTCTGCAAACATCTGCCCATTGAATTCAATGGGTCTTACGGTGTTCAGTGAAAAAAGGCTTTTTTTTTTACGCGCCGCTGTCAAAAGACGGCGCGTAAAAAGACGGCCGCCTCAAAGAAGTTCATGTCACTTCTTGGGCCGTAATTGGAGCCGTTTTTCATTGACTCCAATGAAAACCAGCTCCAATTACGTCCGTAAAAGACGCCATGAAAAACGCGTGCACTTGTCAAAACGTTTGAAATTCAAGAGCTGCTTTCGCCTGAAAACAGCTCCGTAATTTCAGACGTAATTGGCGTTGCCATGTGAACATACCCTTAGAGTGTAGCCCTTGTTTTTAGCCGTTTTCCATCTTTCTCGAAGCAATTTTTGGTAGGGGTGCCCTGGTGCTTCGAGTCGGTAAACTCTGTACTAGGCTACAGGATCACGCCGGCCTATGCAAGGATCCCGCCGTGGAGCAGCCCAATTAATCGTGGGAACGGGGCCTAGGTGAGTACAATTTATTTTTTTTGGAGACATTGTCTACAAGGGGGAGGTAGAGGCTGTATGGCACAATCTAAAAGGGGGAGGTGGGGGATTATGGCACTGTCTACAGGGAAGCTGTATGGCACAATCTACAGGGGGCACTATCTAAAAGGAGGGACTGTGTGTGGCAGCCAGGGGACGGGGCATTATACTGTTTTGGGGCCACTTGCAGACATTATACTGTGTAGGGGTACTACAGGGGGCAATGTACTGTGTGTGGCACTTAGGGCGTGTAATACTAAGTTGGTACAATTAGAGGACAAAATACTGTTCTGGAAGGGGTTATAATATATTATATTATTAAATATTATTATTATACTGTATTGGTGGCGCTAAAGGGGCATGATACTGTGAAAGGGCACTATATAGGGCATTATACAGTGGGGGGCATTATATTTTTTTTATGGGACATTTTTTTATGATGGGTGTGGGGCGCTGAAAGATAATTTTGCAAGGGGCGCCACCTATCCTAAGGCCGGCCCTGATCCTACCTCTGGGACCCAGCTGAATGAGACCAACTCTTTTTGGCTCTATAGGATCACCAAACAGCCATCCGGGTGGGTTGTGAAGGCACCCTAGGTCCCCAAGATGGTGGAGGCCTCAAGTACCCACCCTATAATCCTGCCCTGTGTTTAAGGCATGCTCTAACCAACATTCTCACAGAACAACCTTAGGGACATTTGTTACGCCCCGTGCTTTCCATATAGCCTCTTCCCATTGTTTACACCCAATAGGTGCTGCAGTCGCTATTGATAGCATCTAAAGCTTTAAAAGGAGCTGTGAATCACATCTCATGTGGACACAGTTGTGCTCGCACCATCACGGTGCTGTTCATGTATGGCAGGTTGTGGGAATGCAAACAAATGAAGGGGTTAAAAGCCTAGAAAATGTAAACACATGGTAAAAAAAAATCTGAAAATGGAGTTGCAAATCTTTAAAGCCTACGTCTACCTTTACAACCAATTTTTTATTGCACCTATGCATCTAAACTAGAAAGAAGCAACTTTGAAAATATTATTGTAATTTTAGCCAATTTTAGCCTTGAGGACAGAGCAATTTTTTTTACATTTCCCTCTTTGCATCCCGACGCTCATAACGCTTTTATTTTTTGTACGACGTAGTTGTATGAGACTTTGTTTTTTGCGGGACGAGTTGTACTTTATGTATGTACCATTTTTTGGTACAAATACATTATCGTTTCATTTCTATACATTTTTAATTAGATTAAAATGCAGAAAAAAAGCAGTTGCGCAGCAGTTTTAATAATTTTTTTTTTTACACCAAACACCGATCATAATAAATAATGTTATACATTTGTTGTACAGGTTGTTACGGTCGTGGCGATACCAAATATGTCTATATTATTTCATGTTTTGGGACTTATATTTTAAAAAGTTTATTTATTATAAAAAAATTGTGTTTCTGTGTATTTTATTTACTTTTTATTTATTTATTTACCATAATTTTTTTTTTACATTCATTTAACTTTTTTTTTAATCCCATAAAGGGATTTATCATTTAGATTTTTATTTTGTAACTGTAATGTACTGGCATAGATCTATATGCCAGTACATTAGCCTGTTACTGATTGCACACAGGCAGTTGTTAGGGCATACCTCAGTATGCCCTATCAACAGGAAATAAGTTCAGACAGACCTGGGGTCCTTCACTGGACCCTGGGCTGTCTGGCCATATGAGTTGTGGTCTTTGATCGCGTCACAGTTATTTTCTGTGACGCGATCAATGTGCAGTCCCCTCTCCTTGAACGCTGCGATCAGCTGTCATCGCGGCGTTCAAAGGGTTAACAGCGGAGAGAAGATGTTACTCTCCTCTCCGCTGTCAGAGCGGGGCCGTGGCTGTGTATTAGGGTATGTGCACACACACTAATTACGTCCGTAATTGACGGACGTATTTCGGCCGCTAGTCCCGGACCGAACTCAGTGCAGGGAGCCGGGCTCCTAGCATCATAGTTATGTACGATTATAGGAGTCCCTGCCTCTCTGCAGGACAACTGTCCCGTACTGTAATCATGTTTTCAGTACGGGACAGTAGTTCCACGGAGAGGCAGGGGCTCCTAGCATCGTACATAACTATGATGCTAGGAGCCCGGCTCCCTGCACTGTGTTCGGTCTGGTACTTGCGGCCGAAATACGTCCGTCAATTACGGACGTAATTAGTGTGTGTGCACATACCCTTACAGCCGTTGCCCCGCTCTCGATCGCACGCACAGACGCGCGCAGGGACGGCTGTCACACAGGACGAGTATGCTCGTCCTAATGCGCGAAGTGCTCGCCGCTCAGGACGAGCATACTCGTCCTGTGTCGGCAACCAGTTAAAAACAATCTCCTACCCAACAGCAGTAGTCCTTTGAGGGTTAAAAACTAACATGTCTGCTCTATCCTCCTTTTCCCCCATTGTGTCCTATCTCCCCTGTGTCATATTGTACACTAGGTCCACAGTAGCATGTGTATTGCTACTATTATGTCTTTCTTCTCATACATTAGTCCTGAGGATTTGATTTTGTTTGCTCTGACTATTTTTGTCAACTTATTTTTATTTACATATTGATACTGACAAACATTCACTTATGACGTTCGTTGAGTAGTCGTTTTCTACTTATGTTTTTAATGTATTTGTATCCATGTTAATTTTTTGTCTTATTGGAAACTTTTTTCTAACAATAAAAAAACGGTTAAATAAAATATATCCTACCATTTTGTGTTTACAGCTCCTATGCAGACCTATGTGTTATGTGTCTCATTGGTTAAAAACCGCACTTCCTTACTCCCTTCCCCCTGACCCCCGCCTTCAGTCTGTATGTTAGCAAGGAGCAGGGGTTAGAGAGAAGACAGAAACACATGACTATGGGATCAGACTACACACAGATTTGTCTTTAGCTTGTTACCATGGATACACAATCTGCACAGCAGCTGTAGACACAAGATTGTAGGATATTTATAACCCCTTCAGGACGCAGCTTTTTGGGGTTTTGAGGACACAGCGATATTGTAAAAATTTTTATCACTGCATTTCAAGAGCAATAACTTTTAAATTTTCCATAGAGCTGTATAAGGAAGGGCTTGTTTTTTGCAGTACAAAGGCTCACTTGTTTGGAGCCGAAACGTTGCCATCTTTATATGCAGCTAGAATAAATAACGTGTTAGTTTTAGGGCTGATTCAGACGAGCGTGGCGTTTTTGCGCATGCAAAACACGCAGCGTTTTGCCTGCGCAAAAGCCACTTACCAGCTCCGTGTGGCAGTAGCATATGATGCGTGGCTGCGTGCTTTTCCCGCAGTCGCCATCATTATGACACGCCATGTGGATGTTTGTAAACCGAAAAGCACGTGGTGCTTTTCTGTTTACATTCATCCTTTTGAAAGCTGTTGCGCAAACACGCAGTTCGCACGGAAGTGCTTCCGTGTGGCATGCGTGGTTTTCACGCACCCATTGACTACAATGGGTGCATGATGCGCGAAATACGCAGAGAAATTGAACATGTCGCGCTTTTTACGCAGCGGACAAATGCTGCGCAAAAATCACGGACTGTCTGTACTGCCCCATAGACTTCTATTGATCTGTGCGTGGCACGTGAAAACCACGCGGCCTGCACGGATGCAATTCACGTTCGTGTGAATCCGCCCTTATAGTACGGATCTTAACGGTTGCGGCAATACCAAATATGTGTCCTTTCTTAATTTTATTTTTTTTCCATTAGGCTGGGTTCACACGTGGCGGAATTTCACTTAAATTCCGCTGCGGACACTCCGCAGCGTTAATCCGCAGCGGAGCCGTTTGTCCATTGACTTACACTTTAATTTAGCAGTGTTCGTTTAGACGAGGTGTAAAATTCCGCTGCGGAGCATAGGCTGCGGAGCGGAATTTTGTGTCCGCAGCATGCTCTGTCTGTTGCGGAGCAGTGGCGGACACATGGCGGAATTTCTCCATTGACTTCAATGGAGATTCTAATTTCCGCAATGAAGTCCGCAACTGTCATGCACATGTTATGTGTGCTGCGGATCCGTCTTGCTTTTTTAACTTGACATTTCTTCATTCTGGCTGGACCTATGTATTTCTAGGTCTACAGCCAGACTGAGGAAGTCAATGGGGCTCCCGTAATGACGGGAGCGTTGCTAGGAGACGTCTGTAAATAGTCACTGTCCAGGGTGCTGAAAGAGTTAAGCGATCGGCAGTAACTGTTTCTGCACCCGGGACAGTGACTACCGATCCCAATATACATGTATCTGTAAAAAAAAATGAAGTTCATAGTTACCGAGAACTCCCTGCTTCTGTCTCCAGTCCGGCCTCCCAGGATGACGTTTCAGTCTAAGTGACGGCTGCAGCCAATCACAGGCTAATAACAGGCTGCAGCGGTCACATGGACTGCCGCGTCATCCAGGGAGATCGGGCTGGATGCCGAAGGAGGGACGCGTCACCAAGACAACGGGCGGTAAGTATGAATTTCTTTGACTTTCACAAGGGAAAGTGCTGTCCCTTCTCTCTATCCTGCACTGATAGGGAGAAGGGAAGTACTTTTACCGCAGTCCGCAGCAGCTAGTCCGCATCAATTTACTGCACATTTTGTGCAGATCCGCAGCAGAATCTGCAACGCAGATTCTGTGCGGCATTGATGCGGACAGTTGCGGAGGAAATCCGCCACGTGTGGTCATGCCCTAACAAAGCATTTTATAAGGGGAAAAAGTTTTGTGTGTACTATTTATTTATTTATATTTTGAACATTTAAGTTACCATTTAAAAAAAACAACTTGACAATGTAAACACTTGATCACTTAATCGGTTGATGACACTTGTGCATGCTCATCAGGAGCGGCAGGACGTTGCTGCACCATGACAAGCACACACGTCATGCTGATTGCATGGGCACAGCAAGTGCATGTGCAATCAGGACCGAGGCAATGACTGTAATACACAGCCACAGCCCCACTATAACGGCGGATATCAGAGAAATATCTGATCTCCGCCGTTAAAGGCTATGTACACCTTTGAACACTTGTTTATAAAATAAAACAATGTATCATGGTGTTTAATGCAACTTTTTAATTGTTTTTTATTAAAAAAATATTTTACTTTTTGACAAACAGCATACATGTATTCTGGATACATAGAAGCTGTATCTTGCGCTGAAACCAGAATCCGCCAGGTCAGCGGGACTGACAGCTTTGGCAGAGGCGAAGCTATGTTCTCCTGCACAGAGGGAAAAGATTTAGTTTGGTACCCCCTCCGCCCCAACTTCTTTCCCGACATCTCCTTCCCCCTCGCCAATGTTTGCTTTCTCTACCAATCAATGAGGTGTAATTTTTATTTCACATTTTTATTATGTAACTCCACATAAAAGCATTTGTACATTTTATAAGCAATATAGTTATATAAGGTAGTTAGCATAACAATAAATTAAAAGAAAATAAATTAAAGAGGTCAGTGTGTCTGACTAAAATAGATTGTATAACTGAATGTACATGGTGACTTAATGAACAGCCTCCTCTTGTAGATACTGCCACACAGTCCCACCTTGTAGATATTGCCACCCCCCCCCCTTGTAGATAGTGCCACACACTTCCCCTTGTAGATAGTCCCACACCCCCCTTGTAGATAAAGTCACACAGCCCCCCTTCTTGTAGATAGTGCCACCCACCCACCTGAAGATAAGAGTGACACAGCCCCCCTTGAAGATAAAGCCACACAGCCCCCTTGTAGATAAAGTCACACAGCCCCCCTTGTAGATAAAGCCACACATCCCCTTCCTTGTAGATAGTGCCATACATCTCCTTCCTTGCAAATAGTGCCACATTCCCCCCCTCCCTGTAGATAACCCCATTGGGGCTCCCTCTAGGAGTGGGATCCCCAGCCAGAGAGTTGCTGATGCTCTGGCCGGGGATTCCTCTCCTGGAGGAGCCCCTGATGTCACTGTTCATATATGGACAGGGATGTCAGGGGCTCCCTCTAGGAGCGGAATACCCGGTCAGAGCGTCATTTTCTCCCTTATCTATGTTTCTCCCCCAGCATTATGCCCCTTTACTAAAAACATGACTGCAGCTCATCCTGCCCTCTCTACTATTCAACAGTCCCTGTAATATAAAGCAATTCAGACCGAGAGCTCATACGCCCGAATTTCAAGCCAATGAAATTTATCTAAATATATTATTCGAATAAAGTTTAAAAGAGAGGGATTCTGTGGCAATAGCTGCTTGGTGGTACTATAATATATGGGGAGGGGTGCTTTTTTGGCGTAGAGAGATATAATAAGTGTGGAAGGGAGGAAGGGAAAGTGGACAAAAGGAGTACAGAGTGGGTAGATCAATACTAAATGTATAAGGGAGAAGATACATAACATAAAGGGGCAGAGAGATGGAATGTGTAAGTGGGAGGGAGGTAGGGAGATATGCGCCACTAAGCACCATGGGAAATGTCGTTTTCAGCAGTGCACGCTAAAGGAAGGAAGGAAGTACTGATTGTTTGCCGTCCAGGAACAGCTTGCTAAACATGAATAAAAAATTCAAAATGATTAACTCCAACAAGCCGAGGAGTTCAAAAAACACTTTACCCCTTTAAGCTCTTATGACATGTCCTTTTGAAATGCAGTAAAAGCAATAATTTGGACAATAATCTAATAAATGTTAGATAACTGAAAACTTTATTTCACTGGTATAAATGGCTGTATGTTTTGGGTTTTTGGTTTAGTTTGGCACCATCAACTATACATCAGCCTTACTTTTGACGCACTCCCGAATGTGTCAGTAATAATTAATATGCAGTTCCCTCTAAAAATATTTGCATATTCCTGCAATCTAGAACACATTGGGCCTTTGTTGCCATTTTAATAATCAGGATATGACTGAAAATGATCTCAACATCTGAGCAGATAGACTGCCAGCATAGGATGTACCTGCATCATCAGCTGCTTCTTTACAATGTTTCACTTTGTTCTGGATCTGAAATGTAAAACAAGATTTAATGTTCCTTTTTTTCCCCACAGGCAAATATATAATATATAAAATAATTTGAGAGTTAGTATTTCAATATTAAATATTCAATATTCAACTTATTTATTAATGATATAGAGGAAGGGATTAATAGCACTATTTCTATTTTTGCAGATGACACCAAGCTATGTAATATAGTTCAGACTATGGAAGATGTTCATGAATTACAGGCAGATTTAAACAAACTAAGTGTTTGGGCGTCCACTTGGCAAATGAAGTTTAATGTAGATAAATGTAAAGTTATGCATCTTGGTACCAACAACCTGCATGCATCATATGTCCTAGGGGGCGCTACACTGGCGGATTCACTTGTTGAGAAGGATCTGGGTGTACTTGTAAATCATAAACTCAATAACAGCATGCAGTGTCAATCAGCTGCTTCAAAGGCCAGCAGGATATTGTCGTGTATTAAAAGAGGCATGGACTCGCAGGACAGGGATGTAATAATGCCACTTTACAAAGCATTAGTGAGGCCTCATCTAGAATATGCAGTTCAGTTCTGGGCTCCAGTTCATAGAAAGGATGCCCTGGAGTTGGAAAAAATACAAAGAAGAGCAACGAAGCTAATAAGGGGCATGGAGAATTTAAGTTATGAGGAAAGATTGAAAGAATTAAACCTATTTAGCCTTGAAAAAAGACGACTAAGGGGGGACATGATTAACTTATATAAATATATTAATGGCACATACAAAAAATATGGTGAAATCCTGTTCCTTGTAAAACCCCCTCAAAAAACAAGGGGGCACTCCCTCCGTCTGGAGAAAAAAAGGTTCAAGCTGCAGAGGCGACAAGGCTTCTTTACAGTGAGAACTGTGAATTTATGGAATAGCCTACCGCAGGAACTGGTCACAGCAGGGACAGTAGATGGCTTTAAAAAAGGGTTAGATAATTTCCTAGAACAAAAAAATATTAGCTCCTATGTGTAGAAATTTTTCCTTCCCTTTTCCCTTCCCTTGGTTGAACTTGATGGACATGTGTCTTTTTTCAGCCGTACTAACTATGTAACTATGTAACTATGTAACTATGTAATATCCGCAGGATATGTAATAAATGTCAGATAGATGCGGGTCCCAGCTCTGGGGCCCGCACCTATCTCCATTACGGGGCCCCCTAAACCCCATTCAGCCGCTATGTGTTGCGGCTGAATGAGGTGTTTTCCGACCATGAAAAACTTTATATGGTCGTGAGTTGCGTAAACAGAGTAACTCACGGAGCTACGCTGTTTACGTAAGTCTGATAGAACTTAAAGGTAGTAACGGAAATAGCGTAGCTCACATTCTACGATGCTTCTGTAACTGCCATTCACTACTATTGGAGTTACGGAAACAGCGTAGCTCAGCGATTTACGCTGTTTACGTAACTCACATCCATATAACGTTGTTCATGGTCGGAAAACACCTCATTCAGCCGCAACACACAGCGGCTAAACGGGTTTAGGGGGCCCCGTTCTAGAGATAGGTGCGGGTCCCAGAGGTGGGACCCGCATCTATCTGACATTTATGACATATTCTGTGGATGTCATAAATGTCTCTCGTGGGAAAACCCCTTTATTGACCAACTGGGCATTTTTTTTACGTTTTACCAAGTGGGCGTTGTAAAGAGAAGTGTATGACCCTGACCAATCAGCGTCATACACTTCTCTTCTTTCCAGCCCAGCTTGTTTCACTCCAGACGTGATCTCGCGAGATCACGCTGTGACAGGACTTCCTCCCACAGGTTCTTCATCAGAGCCATGGAAGACTGAACAGACATCGCCTCCAGCCGCTGCAGATTCACATAAACGTCCTGACACGGCTGGAGGCGAAGTCTGTTGACTCGTGATCTCGCTGTGCAGTCAAACAAGCTGGGCATGAATGAAGAGAAGTGTATGATGCTGATTGGTCAAAATGTTATTCCCCTTAGGCCGGATTCACACGAGCGCGTGCGTTTTGCGCGCGCAAAATCTCCATAAAAGCCCCATGTGTCAGCAGCGTGATTGTCATCATTATGACACTCTGATTTTATGTTTGTAAACAGAAAAGCATGTGGTGCTTTTCTGTTTTCATTCATAGTTTTGACTACTGTAGCGCGCATCAATGGATGCATGATGCTCGAAAAACGGGCAAATATAGTATAGTTTTACGAAGCGGACATACGCTGCGTGAAAATCACTGACAATCTGAACAATCATTGACTAACATAGGTCCGTGCGTGGACGTATTATATGTTCGTCTGAATAAGCCCTTAGGTGACTTGAACAAGTGATCATTAGATTGTTTGTACAATACACTACGGGGGGGCCGATGAAGTGACACAGACGGCCTACCCCCTCTTTAAAATGGCTTCGATTTTGCGGTCACTATTGACCGCAGCATCTAAGTGGTTAATTGACGGGATCGGCATTATCTCCGATACTGGCCGTTAGAGCGAGGTGTCAGCTGTAATGCACAGCTGACACCCGCAGAGTAGGGAGCTGGTTCAGCTCCGGAGCCCCCTCTATAATTCAGCTTTCCCCGGCCATGAAGTACAGTTACGTCATTGGTTGTTGAGAAGTTAAATGAAATTCAGATAATTGATCACTGTATTATACTTGATAATTGATCATTGTATTATACTATTATACACTACCATTCAAAAGTTTGGGGTCACCCAGACAATTTCGTGTTTTCCATGAAAACTCACACTTATATTTATCAAATGAGTTGCAAAATGACTAGAAAATATAGTCAAGACATTGACAAGGTTAGAAATAATGATTTTTATTTGAAATAATAATTTTCTCCTTTAAATTTTGCTTTCGTCAAATAATGCTCCATTTGCAGCAATTACAGCATTGCAGACCTTTGGCATTCTAGCTGTTAATTTGCTGAGGTAATCGGGAGAAATTTCACCCATGCTTCCAGAAGCCCCTCCCACAAGTTGGATTGGCTTGATGGGCACTTCTTGCGTACCATACGGTCAAGCTGCTCCCACAACAGCTCTATGGGGTTGAGATCTGGTGACTGCGCTGGCCACTCCATTACAGATAGAATACCAGCTGCCTGCTTCTTCCCTAAATAGTTCTTGCATAATTTGGAGGTGTGCTTTGGGTCATTGTTCTGTTGTAGGATGAAATTGGCTCCAATCAAGCGCTGTCCACAGGGTATGGCATGGCGTTGCAAAATGGAGTAACAGCCTTCCTTATTCAAAATCCCTTTTACCTTGTACAAATCTCCCACTTTACCAGCACCAAAGCAACCCCAGACCATCACATTACCTCCATCATGCTTGACAGATGGCGTCAGGCACTCTTCCAGCATCTTTTCAGTTGTTCTGCGTCTCACAAATGTTCTTCTGTGTGATCCAAACACCTCAAACTTCGATTCGTCTGTCCATAACACTTTTTTCCAATCTTCCTCTGTCCAATGTCTGTGTGCTTTTGCCCATATTAATCTTTTCCTTTTATTAGCCAGTCTCAGATATGGCTTTTTCTTTGCCACTCTGCCCTGAAGGCCAGCATCCAGGAGTCGCCTCTTTACTGTAGATGTTGACACTGGCGTTTTGCGGGTACTATTTAATGAAGCTGCCAGTTGAGGACCTGTGAGGCGTCTATTTCTCAAACTAGAGACTCTAATGTACTTGTCTTGTTGCTCAGTTGTGCAGCGGGGCCTCCCACATCTCTTTCTACTCTGGTTAGAGCCTGTTTGTGCTGTCCTCTGAAGGGAGTAGTACACACAGTTGTAGGAAATCTTCAGTTTCTTGGCAATTTCTCGCATGGAATAGACTTCATTTCTAAGAACAAGAATAGGCTGTTGAGTTTCACATGAAAGCTCTCTTTTTCTAGCCATTTTGAGAGTTTAATCAAACCCACAATTGTAATGCTCCAGATTCTCCACTAGCTCAAAGGAAGGTCAGTTTTTTTCAGGGTTTTCAAGTGTTTTCTAATCATCCATTAGCCTTCTAACACAGTTAGGCTTTATTCAGACGAACGGGAAAAACGTCTGTGCAACGCGCGTGATTTGCACGCGCGTTGCACGGACCTATATGTGTCTATGGGGCATTGCTGACATGTCCGTGATTTTTCCTCAGCGTGAGTCCAATGAAAAAAAGTCACGACATGTCCGTTCTTTCGGCATTTTGCGCGCATCACGCACCCATTGAAGTCAATGGGTGCGTGAAAACCACGCATGCCGCACGGAAGCACTTCCATGCGAACTGCGTGATTCGCGCAAGAGCTGTCAAAGGGATGAATGTAAACAGAAAAGCACCACGTGCTTTTCTGTTTACGAACATCCAAACGGAGTGTTTTTGAGATGAGCGAACCCGGACAAACGAACCGAACTTCACCAGGTTCGGCCGAACTCGTTTTGACCGAATCCGGCAAAAAAATTTACGCTACGCGACGTCAGGAGATAGTCACTGTCCAGGGTGCTGAAAGAGTTAAACTGTTTCAGCTCCCTGGACAGTGACTTCTGATCACAATATACATGAACGTGTAAAATAAAAAGAAGTTCTGACTTAGCGATAACTCCCTGCTTCTTCCTCCAGTCTGACCTCCCGGGATGACAATTCAGTCCAAGTGACAGCTCCAGCCAATCACAGGCCAAGCACAGGCTGCAGCGGTCACATGGACTGCCGCGTCATCCAGGGAGGTGGGGCCGGATGTCAAGAGAGGCGCGTCACCAAGGACGCGTCACCAAGGCAACGGCCGGGAGGGAAGTTCTCGGTAAGTACGAACGTTTTTGTTTTTTTTAACAGGTTGCTCGATATTGTGATCGGAATTCACTGTCGAGGGTGCTGAAAGAGTTACTGCCGATCAGTTAACTCTTTCAGCACCCTGGACAGTGACTATTTACTGACGTCGACTAGCCTCATCTCTATGATGGCGGCTGCGCGAAAATCACGCAGCCGCGCATCATACACGGATGACACACGGAGCTGTCAAGTGGTTTTTGCGCTCATGTGAATCCAGCCTTAGCAAACACAATGTACCATTTGAACACTGGAGGGATGGTTGCTGGAAATGGGCCTCTATACACCTATGTAGATATTGCATTAAAAACCAGACGTTTGCAGCTAGAATAGTCATTTACCACATTAACAATTTATAGAGTGTATTTCTGATTAATTTTATGTTATCTTCATTGAAAAAAACGGTGCTTTTTTTTGCAAAAATAAGGAAATTTCTGAGTGACCCTAAACTTTTGAACGGTAGTGTATATACAGATATCTATGATAATCGAACTGCTTTATAATCTATGTGCATTAGGAGTTTATATTGTTGTCCTGCTAAGCTTCATGATTAGCTACATTCTGAATGCATTCGAAACCTCAGGATTTTAGACATTCAGGATCTGGTTCCTTTTTAAAGTTCCCCTGAAAAATATGCCATTTCCTGTTGTCAGAAGAATTATGCTTAAATTGTATTGATTTTCTTATTGTAAATAATGCTTCCTAATGCCAAGAGAAATGATTTTCCCAATAATCAGTGACATGTATGTTAAGAATTACGATTTCCTCTTGTATTTTACTACCATTAATAAAACCCACAAGACATGAGAACTCTCTTGAAATGTTCCTCTCAATTACTCTTCCCAGTCTTGTTTCATATTTGGGTTTGTCTGCATTTTTCTCAAATCTGCACTTTTAAACATGCCACCTTCCTCTCCTTTGTATTTCATATGTCCAAGGGCTTCAAGCATTTGTTGTTATCTTCTTGAAATATAAGAAATACAAGGGGGTGTAGCTATAGTGGGTGCAGAGGTAGCAGTAATCCCTGGGTTGGTGCCTGAGGGAGCCCATAGGCCCTTCTGCCACATAAGAAAACACCAGTGTTATAAATGGCATATAGTAGATGAGGGCGATTACACATTCTGCATTAATGTACCAGGAGATTCAAGTCACACCTGGCAGTACAGAAAACATTAATTGCATATAGATAATGCCGATCCCGTCATTTAACCACTTAGATGCTGCGGCATCTGTCACTTCATCGCCCCCACCTCCCCCCGCAGTGTATTGTACAAACAATCTAACGATCGCTTGTTTAGGTCCCCTACGGGGAATACAATTTTTTAAAACTAGTTAAAAAAAGTTTCTAATAATGTACAAAAAAAGAGAAAATATTAAAAAGTTTTAAAAAAAAAGTTTTCACATTTTTTCCCTACAGTAATGACAAAAATGATTTTAAAAAACCCAGCATTTTTATTAGAATATAACATTAATTAACCAGCAAGGTGAACGCCGTTAAAACACCCCCCAAAAAACACTGAATTGCTGTTTTTT
Organism: Rhinoderma darwinii; assembly: GCF_050947455.1. Taxonomy (NCBI): domain Eukaryota; kingdom Metazoa; phylum Chordata; class Amphibia; order Anura; family Rhinodermatidae; genus Rhinoderma; species Rhinoderma darwinii. The sequence goes on along the minus strand of NC_134689.1, from coordinate 246,036,229 downwards.
GGTCACCTTAGCTCCCAAAATTTTTCTTAGAAAAAATTATTCAAAAGTTGAATGTACCAAAAAATTGTACCAATAAAAACTACAACTCACCTCGCAAAAAAACAAGCCCTCACACTGCTCTCTCGATGGAAAAATTAAACAGTTATGGGTATCAGAATATGGTGACACAAAACAAATTTTTCTTTTAACAAATAGTTTTTTTTTTGTGAAGGTATGTGCACACACAAAATAAAAAACGGCTGAAAATACGGAGCTGTTTTGAAGGGAGAACAGCTCCTGATTTGAAGCCGTTTTTTAATCAAAGTTGCGTTTTTCGCTGCGTTTTTAACGGCCGTTTTTGGAGCTGTTTTTCTATAGAGTCTATGAAAAACAGCTCCAAAAACGGCTGAAAATGTGACATGCACTTCTTTTTCATGGCCGTTTTTTTACGCAGCTGTTTTGAAAAATGGTTGCGTAAAAAATGGAACAGAATGCCTTTTTCCCATTGAAATCAATGGGCAGATGTTTGGAGGCGTTCTGCTTCCGACCCTCCTGCGTTTTTTCTGGCCATTTACGGCCCGAAAAACATCCGGCAACACTCCGTGTGTACATACCCTAAAACTACTACATCATAAAAAAACCTCTGAAAATCTAAATTTGGTATTGCCATAATCATATTGACCCACAGAAAAAAGTTACGTTTTTCCTTTTACCGCACAGTGAAAGCCATAAAAAAACAAAACAATGGAGGAATCACTGTTTTTTTCTATTTCTGTTCAAATTTTCTTCTGTACATTATATAGTACAATAAATTAAACAATGGGCTGATCCTAGTGAAAGGTTTGATAACACGGTACAACCAAATATATTTTGCTGCAGAGTGAACACATTTAATCATATACAATATATGTAGTTTTTGCATTAACCAAAACTGTAAATTCTCTGTAAATTTTTGTTAACTGGATATTGTTTGGACAAGAAACTGTTTCTTTGCAAGTTTTTGTTTTTTACGGTGATAAGTCTAGTTTTCAACAGAACTATAAAATATCACACTTCAAGGAACTGTGAAGTGTGGTAAATGACGTCCTGTGCTCAGTTTGGCTTTTAGTAGGTAATGGAACTCTATAAAATGGTTGTGAGAAAGTGAAAGTCTACAAGTGAGCTGTAGAGAAGAAAGTATATGCATGAGATGGAGCACAGTTTGGTTTTAAAACTTGAGATGGAAGGTCACAAAAAAGCAGAGATGCATCATCTAGCTACTGAGTTGGAAGTGATAATAAATTAACAGAAAAAAACAAAACAGGAGACTTATTATAAATAACTAATGATATATATAAAGTACAGGTCATCATGATGACAATTGCATGTAATTTTTATAGTCTAAAAATAATATAATCAACAGAGGTTTATATTAAAGAGGCTCTGTCACCAGATTATACGTGCCCTATCTCCTACATAATCTGATCGGCGCTATAATGTAGGTAACAACAGTAGTTTTTATTTTGAAAAACAATCATTTTTGAGCAAGTTATGAGCTATTTTAGATTTATGCTAATTAGTTTCTTGATAGACAACTGCGCGTTTTTTACCTTTTGACCAAGTGGGTGTCGTAAAGAGAAGTGTATGACGCTGACCAATCAGCGTCATACACTTCTCTTCATTCATGTCCATTTGTATTCACTGCAAAGTGTGCTCTCGCAAGATCACGCTGTGCTGTCACATTCAGGGTATGTGCACACACACTAATTACGGACGTAATTCGGGCATTTTTGCCCCGAATTACGTCCGAAAAATGCGCCTCGATAGCGTTGACAAACATCTGCCCATTGAAAGCAATGGATTGACGTTTGTCTGTTCACACGAGGCGTATAATTACGCGCCGCTGTCAAATGACGGCATGTAAATAGACGCCCGCGTCAAAGAAGTGACCTGTCACTTCTTGGGGCGTAATTGGAGCCGTTATTCATTGACTCCAATGAAAAGCAGCGCCAATTACGTCCGTAATGGACGCGGCGTTCAAGCGCCTGCACATGCTATTATGGCTGAAATTACGGGGATGTTTCCTCCTGAAAACATCCCCGTAATTTCAGCCGTTACGGACGCTGTCGTGTGAACATACCCTCACCCACATTAACTTTACTGAAGGGTCTTGAGAGTGAACAGACATCACCTCCAGCCAGGACGCGATGTCTATTCACACTCCCGAAACTTTGGTAAAGTTTGTGTGGGACTTAATCACAGCAGAGTGTGATCTTGCGAGATCACACTGTGAATGAGAGCACAGCATGATCTCGCAAGATCACGCTGTACTGTGTGAGTAAGTCCCACACAAGCTTTACCGAAGTGTCGGGAGTGTGAATAGACATCGCGTCCTGGCTGGAGGTGATGTCTATTCACTCTCAAGACACTTCAGTAAAGTTAATGTGGGTGTATGTGACAGCGCAGCGTGATCTCGCAAGATCATGCTGTGCTGAGTACAAAAGGACATGAATGGAGAGAAGTGTATGACACTGATTGGTCAGCGTCATACACTTCCCTTTACAACACCCACTTGGTCAAAAGGTAAAAAACAGCCAGTTGTCTATTAAAAAACTAATTAGCATAAATCTAAAATTGCTCATAACTTGCTCAAAAATGATTGTTTTTCAAAATAAAAACCACTGTTGTTATCTACATTACAGTGCCGATCAGATTATGTAGGAGATAGGGCATTTATAATCTGGTGAGAGAGCCTCTTTAAGTGTAGAGTAATGTACACTTTATACAGATTCATCTTGGTTACACATATTTATAACAGCATTGTTTGGATTTTAACCCAGTGGCTCCTGTGTCCCAGTCATTAGGTCTTCTCTTTGAGCCATCTGAAACATTGAACAGCTCCACAGAATCTATTGTCCAGTTTTTCTTGATTCCTGCCTCTCTGGATTACTTGCCTTGATAAATTTCACCCTTTTGACTTCCTATATAAGCCTGGACCTGGCATTTCCCCCTTGCCAGAATACTGAGCTATGCGACGTTAGTCTAGTTCTTTGCTGCCTTTCTACAAGCCTTTGCTGCTTATATGTGTACTAAACTTGGACTGGGTCCTAACAACATCTCTACCTTACACTACAACCTGTTGATTCTTATCGGTGTATCGAACTTGGATTGTTTCAGGATTACATGTCTGCCTTATTCTACAACGCGTTGCCGCTTATCTGTGTACCGAACCTCGACTGTTACTTGACAACTCTTGTTATTAACACCCTCCTGCCAGATCGTTTTAGCTACTGAACTCTGAATCTGTTACAGACCTTGACAAGTTCTTTACTTTGCACTATCCTTTTTGTTATAAGGCTCTCCTGATGGTAAGCTGGTCATTCAGTATCCTGCTGCTGGAACCCCCAGCAATCAATTGCAATTTGGAGATCCCTCTTTTAACTCTCCAGTTCCCCTATAAGGGTATTTGAAAAGTTGTTTTCTAGACCAGAAAACACCTGAGTAACTGTTACTGCACAGCTTAACGGAACACTACACCGAGAAATTAATAATATAAGTAAACACATAAACCTGTCTACACTGTTCATCAGTCTTGCAGAAATTTTGGAGAGATCACAGGGGTTGATTTCCCCCAGATTCCTTTAATTTTTGTCTGGAAGATGAGGGACAGGGCTTAACATTCTTTGTCTTCTATTGCAGACACAGCGGTGAGGGGAGACACCTTCTGCAACCAGTGGTCTTACAGTCAAACACAGGATTGCGAGAAGGAGAAAGGAAGAAATGGCTGATGTCCTGAAACACATCTAGAATTCTTTATATAGTTCTCAGTTTTGATTGCAATATGAGCCATAATGGGATCAAAGGAGAAATAGAGATTAAAGGGGTTTTTCCATCTTGCACATTTATGGCATATCCAAAAGAAATGCCATAAATGTCCGATAGATGTGGGTCCCACCTTTGGGACCCACACTTATCTTTAGAACGGGCCCCCTGAACCCCATTCTACCTTGCTCGGCTCCGCTGCTTCCCAGCCACTTCCTGATGAGGTGATCGGGAGTAATGGAAACAGCTTATCACAACAAGCTACGTTGTTCCGCGAAACAAACATTAGAGGAAGTTCCTTATCATCAATGAGGTCAAGGAGTTTACTCCCTTGTATTTGCCGTCCCAAAGAAAAGAGAGAAATGGTGATTGGTAATAGACCTAACGTAGCTATACAAATTCTTTGGGAAAAAATTCAAAATGGAATCCATACAATCAGTCAGGGCCTGTTCACATCAGCGTTGGCTTTCTGTTGAGGGGTTCGGTTGGAGGTTTACATCGTGGAACCCCCTCAACGGAAAGGCAAACGGAAACCTTTCCGCTTGTCACCATTCCGGCAGGTCTTCGTTCTTTTGACGGAAGAAATAGCGTAGTCGACTAAGCTATTGATTCCGTTGAAAAAACGGAAACCTGCCAGAATGGTGACAAACGGAAACCATTAGCAATGTTTCCATCATCATTGATATCAATGGGGATGCAAATGGAAGCTAAGGTTTTCGTTTGCATTTCCGTTGAGGGGGTTCCATGACGGAATCCTCAGACGGAACCCCTCAACGGAAAGCCATCGCTGATGTGAACAGGTCCTTATAAATATTATTGAAGAAGGCAATTTTTTAGCCCCTATCGATTTGGTGTGTTCACATATATCAGTTGCATCAGCATCAGTTTTTGGCTCTCAAGTGATTACAACTGATGCAAAAACTGATGCAAAATGTATCAGTTGCCATCAGGCTTTTTCACAATTTTTACTACAAAACCATCAGTTGTCATCAATTGTCGTTAGTTGAAATCCGTTTTTACCATCTATTTTTAACATCACTTTTTACCACAATGATCCACCCAAAAGGTAGTCAAGGGGTCTTAAAATGTGCCAATTTTATCAGAGTGGTGCATGGTTTTTGATAGATTGGATACATGATAGATTAGACACATGTTGTGTACTTGTCTTTTCACAAAACTTCTAATGTGATCCTGGCATGTCAGGGCTCTCCTTCTCTGCTCCGGCCTCAGCGCTACATTAAAGTCTGACACACACATTGTAATGTCACGTGTGTCATGGTCAGTGCAGTGCCACAGTGCCATCTGTAGATAATGCCACACACACCCCTGTGGATGGCGCCACACAGCCCCCTGTAGATAGCGCCACACATGCCCCACTTATATAGCGCCACACAAGCCCCTCTGTAGATAGTGCCACTTATGCCACACCTCACCTGTAGATAGTGCCACTCATGCCCCCCTGTAGATAGTGCCACTCATACCCCCTGTAAATAGTGCCTCCGCCCCTCCTTTTATAGACATCGAGCGGAATCCCCAGCCATAGCGTTAGCAATGCTCTGGCCGGGGATTCCCTCCAGGAGGAGCCCCTGACGTCAAAGGAGCCGACGCTCTGGCAGGGGATTCCACTCCAGGAGTAGCCGTGAAGTCCCTGTACATATATGGACAGTGACGTCGGGCGTTCCCTCTAGTAGCGGAATCCCCAGCCGACGCTACCGATGCTTTGACCGGGGATTCTGCTCTGGAAAACTCCACAGTGACGTCAGGGGCTTCTCCTGGAGCGGAATCCCCGGCCACAGCGTCGGCAACGGTGTGGTCGGGGTTGGCGCTCCTAGAGTGAGCCACAGTGCCGCTATCTACAGAGGGGTGTCGCGCTATATACAGTGGGGTGACGCTATCTACAGGGGGGTGCGGGTGGTGCTATATACAGGGGGTGGCGGCGCTATCTACAGGAGGGCATGTGTGGCACTAAATTCTGCTCCTGTTCCCCGGCCAGAGCGTCGGCAATGCTCTGGCCAGGGATTGCCACGCTGGGTGATGCCGGAGGGTGGATGCGGCAGCTCCCGGCATTGAACTTGGGAACAATAGATTAAATAGGATACGGCGCTGGACCTCCCAGGAAGCCGGACACAAAAACGCTGCAGGTAAATATTTTTAGATCCGGCTCCTGCATAGGCCGGCGCCATACAGCGGCACAATGTATGTCCAATGTGCCAGAACAGATCCCATAGAAAGCTATGGGATCCGTTCTAGCATCAGTTTCCATTCGGCTTTTCTGCAACACGCTGGAGGGAAACGGACAGTGACAATGGACATATGTGAACGGCCCCTTACAAGACGCATACCTGGACATTTCGGTACTAAAAGCACACGGGAAATTTCTATGTCTGGCTATTCTTCTTTGTCATAAAGTAGTACATCTTCAATTTACTTGCCTATGCTTTGGGATAACATCAGCCCTGTTTTTTTTTTACGAAGGTGACAGTGGTCCTTCCTGCAGGCCTTCGTATGAGAGGGATCTTCATATGTTCTTACCTACACGATTGGCTGGTGAGAGCTCCGTCACAAGGCATTCTTTTTTTAAAAAGTTTTCTTTTATTAACTTTTCTCATGGTACAAATGTACAAAATTGCAATCAAAAACAAACAGAGCATACTGACCAACCAAACTAGTTGGCAATAACAATCACCACAGAATATATGACAGTCACAATGCAAAAGCCAGCATTTAAACAAGACGGATCACATGAGAATATTAGTTTTTGCAAGTAAAACAGGATCAGCAGGTGATCATTATTATTGCCCAGAACAGACAAAACAGACATCCATTCACACACCATTCACACATATGCTCCACTCATCTCCCAGGACTCCACCCCCCCCCCCCCCATCAAGTAAGAAGGATAAAGAATATTTTTTTTAAAAAAAACAGAAAATAAATTAGATAGCAGTGTCCGGGGTCTCCATCCACCTAGCCCATATCTTCCCGAATTTGTCAGGGCACCACCTGATATTATATAACTTCTGATACAAGTGTACATACTTATTTACCAATTGCAACCAATGTTCTAGACTAGGACACACCGTGGCTTTCCATGCCATAATCATAATCTTCCTCGCACAGAACAAAACAAAACGAAAAAATATTTTGTCATAATAGTATTGTACTATCTCATTCATAATGCCCAAGAGGCACACCTGAGGGGAGAGAACCCGGGGAAACTCAAATTTATCATGAAGAAACTCTACAACCCTTGACCAGAATAGCGAAATCCTAGAACAGGACCGTCACAAGGCATTCTACTTCAACATCCAAGAATTATTATGGAGATACTCAGCTCTCATGGCTTTATGTTGAACCTGCAAAAGTCTCATCTAATTCCATGCACCAGATTGAAGTATATTGGCTTCGTTATAGACACTCTGTTAAGGACTCTGTGTAATGAATATGTGTAGTTTTTTAATGTTTTCAGTTTTTGTTTAGTTTTTTTTTGTCCCACTAGGGGTCTTGAAGGCATGAAACCCTAATCGCTATTCTAATACACTGCACTACCTACATAGTGCAGTGTATTAGAGATGTCAGCTATTCACTGACAACAAGCCTAATAGAGTACTAGGCAGACCAAGAGGCCATTGTTAGGACTCCGGTTGCCATAGCAACCATCGACACCCCGCGGGTACCGATCTAACCACTTAGATGCATCGATCACTTTTGATCACTGCATCTAAGGGTTTAATCGGTCTGGATCGGAGGCTAGCTCCGGTCCTGGCTGTGATAAACAGCTGACACCCACGGCTGCTGGCTTAGCTTAGCTTCTGAGCCTGCGCCATTTTCTTGGCCCTGATGGCAAGCCTTTTAGGCCCCACCTCTGGGCGTGGCCTAAAAGGCTTCCGTACTTGGCAGACCAGGAGACCATTGTTAGGCCTCCGGTTGCCATGGCAACCATCGGCATTACCGCAACTACATCACAGGGGTACCGACAGGCTAGAAACCACCTAGATGCAGCGATTGCATTTGATCGCTGCATCTAAGGGGTTAATCGGCCGGATCGGAGGCTAGCTCGGGTCCTGGCCGTTATAGTGGGGTGTCAGCTACAATATACAGCCAACACCCGGCGGTGATGGTGCTGGCTCAGCTTCTGAGTTTTAAGCCTTGTCCTATAAGGAACCTTATCTAAGAGTGTTACCTGACTGTGTTATTTTGGGAACTATGCCAGTTTTTTTGCCAAATGTACCATCCATTTGCAACTTGAATCAGGAAATTGTTTTGCTGGTATTGCCGCCATACTCAGCCTTTGATACTACTACTACAGATGTACAGTTTTAGGATGTTAAAAGGACTCTTCTCACCTACCTGGTAAGTACTACTTCCTTTAGACAATCTGAAGGTCTTTTAGACCAATTTCAGGGACCAAATAAAAGGAAAGAAAGCCAGCAAAGTCTCATTAGCTAGATGGTTCAAAGAAACCATTAAAGATTATTATTCTTTAGAGGGCTCGGAATCCCTTTAAAGAGGCTCTGTCACCAGATTTTGCAACCCCTATCTGCTATTGCAGCAGATAGGCGCTGCAATGGAGATTACAGTAACGTTTTTATTATTAAAAAACGAGCATTTTTGGCCAAGTTATGACCATTTTTGTAGTTATGCAAATGAGGCTTGCAAAAGTCCAAGTGGGTGTGTTTAAAAGTAAAAGTCCAAGTGGGCGTGTATTATGTGCGTACATCGGGGCGTTTTTAATACTTTTACTAGCTGGGCGCTCTGACGAGAAGTATCATCCACTTCTCTTCAGAACGCCCAGCTTCTGGCAGTGCAGACACACAGCGTGTTCTCGAGAGATCACGCTGTGTCGTCACTCACTTCCTGCCCCAGGTTCTGCATCGTGTCGGACACATCGGCACCAGAGGCTTCAGTTGATTCTGCAGCAGCATCGGCGTTAGCAGGTAAGTCGATGTAGCTACTTACCTGCAAACGCTGATGCTGCTGCAGAATCAACTGAAGCCTCTGGTGCCGATGTGTCCTCGCTCGTCTGACACGATGCAGGACTGTGAGTGACGTCACAGCGTGATCTCTGGAGAACACGGCTGTGTCTGCACTGCCAGAAGCTGGGCGTTCTGAAGAGAAGTGGATGATACTTCTATACACAACGCCCAGCTAGTAAAAGTATTAAAAACGCCCCGATGTACGCACATAATACACGCCCACTTGGACTTTTACTTTTAAACACACCCACTTGGACTTTTGCAAGCCTTATTTGCATAACTACAAAAATGGTCATAACTTGGCCAAAAATGCTCGTTTTTTAAAAATAAAAACGTTACTGTAATCTACATTGCAGTGCCGATCTGCTGCAATAGCAGATAGGGGTTGCAAAATCTGGTGACAGAGCCTCTTTAAATATGAAAGCTCATTCAACCAGATCAACAGCAACATCTTGGGTGGAGTATTGTTACTTTTCCTTGGATCAAATCTGCAAAGCTGCCACTTGGTCTTCATCCTCAACATTTATTAAACATTACAGGCTTGACGTGTTCTCATCTGAGGGTTCCGGATTGGCAGAAAAATGCTAGTAAGAGCATCCAAATACTAATCACCCTATTTGTTTCATTGATTTAGAAGTCCATTAAGTGTGCTGCCATAGAACAATCAAGAAGTGCAAAATTTGTTAACTAAAATTTTCATTTCCTGGAGTCCATAGGCAGCCCAAATTACCCACCCTAATAAAAAAAAATTCACGGCTGGTGTGTTTAGGCTGTATTTAAAGGTGTTTTCCCATAATCATTATTTATGATATCCACAGGACAGGTGATAAATATCTGATCGGTGGGGGTACGACCGTTCGAACCCCCACGAATCACGACAATGGGCTTACCTTGCCGTTACTGGGAGCCCCAAAGGAACGGAGCGGTAGTGCACATGCTCGAGCACCGCTCCATTCATTTTTATGGGGCTGCTAAGCGCTATCTTAGGCAGCCCCGTAGAAATTAATGGAGCGGTGGCTGAGCATGTGCACTACCGCTCCATTCTCATAGGGCTCCCAGGAACGGCAAGGTAAGCCCATTCTCGTAATCGTAGAGGTTCCCTGCAGTCGTACTCCCATCGATCAGATATTTATCACCTGTAAATATTGAATATGGTGATAACCATTTTAAGGGTTACCTAATTGTTTAATTTATTAATTACTGCTGATTAATATGTCTCTTCTATCCGGTCAGATGAAGTATCTCTTAAGTGTGCTTCCTACAGACTCCAGGAATTGAACATTTTGGGTAACAAATTTTCCACTTCTCATCTATACAACTTAACTGCTGGGAACCCCACCAACCACTAGAGGGATTCTTAAAGGGAATGTGTTGCAAAATTAAAAATTTTTTTTAAGTAAGTTACTTATTTTTATGATATTTTTTACGTTTTTTTGCTGTATTTTTTTTTTCTTCCACAAGGTGGGAGTATTCAAAAATAAATAATAATTTGACATATTTTCCTATGTTGACCACCGGAGGGCACACTTCACAGCATTACAGCAAAGTGAATCAGGCAAAGCAGCCTGACTTACAGCTCATGTAAATGTGGGAGGGAGACTAAGCTTTGTCCAGCTCCATTTTGGGAGTGTTTTTACAATGGCAGCTGGTAAAAGGCTAACAATGATGAAAGTGAAGAGAGAAGACTCTGTGGTGAATGACTTTTCAGTTGACAGGTTCACACGGCGTGTATTTGCCGCTGTTTTTGGGGCATTCTATGCGCCGAAAAACGTGTCAAATGCTTGATTAAGCTTCCCATATACACCCCATTTTCACGTAAAAAAAACGCGTTACGGGAAAAAAGACGCGTCTCGTCAATTCTTTGGCACGAAAAGCGCACCAAATGTTCCCATAGTCAATGGGAGTAATACTTACGCGCCCAAAAACTTGCAAAAAGCACACACATAATATGTAAAAAGCCCCTTGAAAGACGCATAAAAAAACACTTGATTAAGCTTCCCATTTACGTCAATGGGAAAGCACGTTGTTAGTAGATACAACATGATTTTTTAGGCGAGCATTTTAAAAAAAATGCGTTGTGGAAAAAAGAAGCATCTTGTCATGTAAAGCACGCCAAATATTCCCATGGCCAATGGGAGTTCTAATTACGCACCACAAAACGTGCAAAAAGTACGCACAAAATGCGTCAAAAAACACGTCAAAAACATCTAAAAAAACGCCTGTATTTTAAAAGGCGCTTCACAAGAAACGCTAGTGTATTTTACACGTCTACACATTGCTTGTTTTTTTTTTAAGCGGTGTGTAACCATGACCTAAGGGCATTCTTTTTCATTGGCGTCTAGTTTCTATTGCGGTGCAGGGTGAAGACAGAAGTCACTGTAGGTGAGAAGATTTTTATTTTTTATATTACTGTAACGTCTGTGGTCGCTGACCACAAACTCCTTCCATCCAGTCGACGCCCTTCTCTCAAGAGATGTTTGCTCATACGGCCGTCCTGCTCCACAGTGACCACCAGGGTGCGGTCACGAGCTCAGTCCAGAGTTGAGAAGCCAGAGCGCAAGCATGTTTGTGATTGAGCTAATTGGTCCAGAGTACCCTGGGCTATAAGAAGGTTCCAGCCCATCCTCCCATGCCTGAGCTTTGTTGTGTATTCCTAATTGGTCTTGCATATGTCCCCCTAGTGTTTCCTGCTCCCAGTGTTCCTGTATCCTATACTTGTATCCTGATCTAGTGCCGTGCTGAGCTGTAGTCGTGCTGTGCTTTATACCACGCCTGTCCTGCTTCTCCACGCCTGACGTCCACCTGCTGCCAAGTTCCTGCCAAGCCTGCCTTGCTACTATCCGAGCTGCCACAGGTACCCTATACGAACTATAGACTTTTACCTGCGTCCTGTTGGCCAGCTGCCTTACCGCCAAGACGGTACGGCCCACTGGGTCCACGAACCCTACGTGACAATTACTAACTTTATTTTTTTTATTTTGCAGGTTCTGGTCGACCGTTTGGACTACGTCGTAGATATACTGGAGTACTTCGATGATCTACGTTTTAACCCCTTCCCGCCGCAGCCATTTTTCAGATTTTCATTTTCGTTTTTCTTCCCCCAACTTCCAAAAGCCATAACGTCTCATTTTTACTTTTTTTTCAGTCCCCCTTGCATGATATACTGCACTACTAATGTATTGCAGTATATCGTGATTCTGACAGGCAACTATTAGGCCCTGCCGGAGGCAGGGCTTAATAGGTGCACAATGATGGGGGGCCTTCATTAGGCCCCCAGGCAGCCATAGCAACCATCACCCCCCCCCCTGCGATTGCGTTGCGGGGGGCACGATGAGCTGTTAGAGGGGGTCGCCCCCTCTTTCTAACGATTTAAATGATGCGGTCGCTATTGACTGCAGCATTTAACGAGTTAAACTAGCGGAATCGCGCTCGAGCACGATGCCGCTCGTTACTCGTTACTCCGTGAGCCCGTTCCATACCTCCCCTACCGGATTTTGGCGTATGGATACATCAAATGTCGGGAAGGGGTTAAAAAGAGTTTTTATTTGAATAAAAAAATATTTTCTTAGGGTGTATTCACATAGTGCGGTTTTCACCACGCAGCCGAAAACCGCAAACGCTATTTGATGTGGTTTTCAGATGTGCGGAAAAAGAGGAGGCAAAACCGCACTGTGTAAAGACAACCTTAGGCCCTTCTCGCGCAGAGTTTTTTTGCACGCTGCCTGCACTTTTTTTCCGCTGTTTTCACGGCAGTTTTTGCCCGCGGCCATTGATAATGCAAGAACCATGGGCAATAACGCCACGAAAAACGCATCCGAAAAGTTTCAATGGGATATCAGAGGCGGAAGCCGCAAGAAAGGAAACGCCGCTCTTTTTTCCCCGCGAATGCTCAAAAGCCACCCGGGAAAAAAACGCCTCTGCCTCCCATTGAGATCAATGCAGGGAGATTTTGGGGGTTTTATGGTGCTGATTCTGATGCAGTTTCTGCATCAAATTCAGCACCAGCAAGCTCTGTGTGTGCAGGGAGTTATATCTCTGTTTTTTAATACTTTATCACCACCTTAGTAATGGCAGTTGTCTGTTTGATGACATCCACTACTAAGGCGGGGCTTAGTGTTAGCCAGTAAAAAGGCTAGCAGTAACCCCCCATTATTACCCGGGTACCCACTGACATCAGTGGTATCGGGAAGAGACTGGTACGATCCAGTACCCGACCATTTGTAGTGACTGTTAGGGCATTGGGGCGGCTGCAGGCTGGTATTATTAGGCTGGAAAGGGCCAAAAACAGTGACCCTTCTCACCCTTGTAATGCTAGGCTGCTGCTGTTTTATTGTAACTGGCTGGTTATGAAAATGGGTCCCCACATCTTTTTCCTCAATTATTTGTAATTTTTTTTTAAAAAAAACAACAACGTGGGGTCCCCCCATTTTCAGAACCAGCCAGATACAATAAAACAGCCGCAGCCTAGCATTACAAGGGAGGGCAGGACCACTGTTTTTGGCCCTTCCTAGGCCTGATAATCACTACAGATGGATCTTCCGGATACCCCTGGTGGTGATGGGTACTGGGGTAAAAATGGGGGGTTAGTGATAGCCTTTTTACTGGCTAATGCTATGCCCCGCCTTAGTAGTGGACATCATCAAACGGACAACTGCCATTATCAAGGTGCTAATAAAGTATTAAACACAGACATAAGAAAATATTTTTTTATTGAAATAGAAACTCCCCCACACAACCCTCTTTCCCCATTTTATTTAAAAGGAAAAAAAAGTAGATATCGAAGTAGGTCAACGAATCTACGACGTAGTCCAAACGGTTCAGTGGAACCCTAAAAAAAAAGTTAGTAATATGCCGCTGCTTCATCATTCCTTGCTCCTACTGTGATCCGCCATATAGTTACACGGTGGTTCACAGTAGGAGCAAAGAACGACGGAGCCGTGGTGCTCGCCGCTGATCCTTCAAAACAGCTGATAAGCGGCTATGAAGGGTCAACGATGCTCGTGTGCCGCTAATCCTTCATAGCCGCCAATCAGCTGTCGTTCCTTGCTCCTACTATAAATGATTCGGCAAGATATGCTATGCCTGACGACTGGCACATTATTCCTCCATGTATTACACATAGTACTGACACCCCATGTACTATTCACAGCACTGACCCCCATTCATCACATTTATATATTTATTACATTATCACACACAGTTCTGACACTTCTATACCACACACAGTTCTTTTATATCATACATTCACACCCTTGTACTACACTAATACTGACACCCATTTATCGCACACTTGTGAGCACTTAGTTCGCCACTCCCCTCAAGGCTAGTAGGAGTGGCTATCACTATTTAATGAACTATCCTTCTGAAGCATTTTTGACCTGTCTGCGTCCAGCTGGGAACGGGTTTTCACCTACCTACTTAGTAAGTATGGCCTTTTCTGTGTTTGTGAAGTTTATCTATGTCCCATTTTTTCTGCTGGTGTCCTACTATGAATTCCTCTCCTATTCAAGTAAATAGGAGAAGGCTGTAATACTGTGAACTGCAGCTAGAGGGCAATCCACAGTAGGAGCAATAAACGAGAGAGCAGTGGTGCTCTCCGCTGATCCTTCAAAACAGCTGATTGGCGGCTATGAAGGATCAGCGGTGCACGAGCGCCGCTGATCCTTCATAGCCGCCAATCAGCTGTTTTGAAGGAGCACCGCTGCCACACACACACTTACACTTACCTTACCTGCAGCCGGTCTACACCAAAATGCCTCCGGATTTCCCCCTATAAACCAGCTTGTATGCTGGGTCGCTTTGAACTGCGCATGCTAAGTACAGGGCGAGACGGAAGAAACGCAGGATGTAACGGATCCCTTTCGTTATGTCCTATGCCCTGTAGCTGCCATATTCCATCTGTGTATGTGTTGTTAAGAGACACATACACAGATTAAATAAAACATGGCAGCCCCCAGTAGTGTAAAGAAGTGTTAATAAAAAAACAAAACATTTTATGTGAAAAAGTAAATATAATATTGTATTAAATAAAAACACATAAATCAATAAAAAAAAATAATTAATGACACCTATCCTTTAAACCCCTTGTTTCTCCTCACTGCACCACCACAGTAAGGAGAACTTTAAAAAGAGTGGTGGACCAGCATGCACGCTGCCGTTCTATTCAAAGTCTATAGAATTGGCGGAGGCAGCCAAGTACAGCACTTGAGTATTTCAGCTAGTCCCATAGAGAATGAATGAAGCGGCAGGGCGCATGCTCGACCACCGCTCCATTAAAGCTCTTCCTCATTGCGAGGTGTATAGTGAGATGGAACGAGGTGGGGCCCCCAGCGATCAAACACTTATCACCCATCCTGTGAATAGATGATAAATGTTGATTCTGGGAATACCTCTTTAAAGCTTCGTTCACATCTGCGCCATTGTCCCGTTCCGTCGGAGCTTTCCATCAGAACGGACACCTGACAATAGCGTAGTTGACTACGGTATTCATTCCGTCAAAATGATGGAACCCTTGCACAACGGAGACAAACGGAAACCATTGGCACCGGATCAGTCACCATTGAAATCAATGGTGATAGAAACAGAAACCTATGGAACGGAGCCCTAGTGCAGATTTAAACGAAGCCTAAGTAAACTATGGCCCAAGAAATAGAGAGAATCAGGGTTTCTACAACAAAAAACACATCTCTGGGCAAAACAGACATGGGAAAGGACAACTGCTGCCAAAGGGAATAAAATCATGGGATGCAGGGGGGCACGACGGCAGAAGTCATCTCTGTCTAAGTGTCATACTGTCAAAGTGTCCTGGCAGTTATACATGGCAGTTGGACAGGGTCAGTGACAGGTAAGCTGCATTACCAAACCAGACAAACTAGCCCACGCTCTCAATATTAGATTTCTAACTATCTGTAAACAAACATGTTTGCCACCGCTCTCATCATTATAGCTGCTCTTGGTTTTCAATCCTATCGCCCATTTAAGACTTGCCCAAAAACAGTCTACATCAGTCCCTCTCTCCTTGCCTCGCCCATGTACAGCTCCCATTCACTATTCACTTTCCTCAGTCAACTTAACCCATCTCATCCCACTGCCCAACATAAAAAACACTCACATAAATCACAGAACCATCTGCTGTCTCTCTCCATTCTCCTGCTACTAGCTGCAGGGGACATCTCTCCCAACCCTGGGCCTCCCTTTTCTTCTGCCAAGCTCAACCACTTACCTGCCACACATAGAAACCCTGCAAATCTTCTTGCCATTCCTTGTATGTCTTCTCCTGTCTCTTTTAACTGTGCTCTCTGGAACTCTCGGTCCGTGTGCAACAAACTCACCTTTATTCATGACTTATTCCTTTCTAACTCTCTCAACCTTCTGGCTCTTACAGAAACATGGCTACACCTGTCTGACACTGCTTCCCCTGCTGCTCTATCTTATGGTGGTCTCCAGTTCTCTCATGCCCCCAGAACTGAGAACAGGCAGGGTGGAGGAGTAGGTATACTTCTTTCCCCACACTGCACTTTCCAGGTCATTCCCCCGGTCCCCTCACTCACATTTCCCTCTTTTGAAGTCCACACTCTCAGACTCTTTCACCCTTTTCCCCTCCGAGTGGCAGTTGTCTACCGCCCACCGGGCTCACCCCGCCAATTCCTGGATCATTTTGCTGCCTGGCTTCCACAATTTCTATCCTCTGAAACACCCACTCTCATCATGGGTGACTTCAACATCCCCATTGATAACCCAATCTCCTCATCTGCCTCCCAGTTTCTATCTTTAACCTCGTCCCTCGGTCTGTCACAACTTACTAACTCTCCTACACATGAAGACGGGCATTCACTTGACCTGGTCTTCTTCCGGCTCTGCTCAGTTTCTGACTTTATTAACTCTCCTCTCCCGCTTTCTGACCACAATCTTCTCTCCTTTACTATCAAATATTCTCTGCCTCCTCAGGTCATCCCTACGTATCAGACATACAGAAATCTACATGCCATTAACACTGTGAAACTCATAGACAGTCTACAGTCCTCATTGTCCCCTATCTCTTCCCTCTCCTGTCCCAATCTGGCTGCCAAACTTTATAATAACACTCTCAAAAATGCATTGGATGAAGCAGCCCCCACTACACTCCGAACCACCCGACAAAGACGACGACAACCCTGGCACACGCCTCAATCCCGCTTTCTTCACCGGTGCTTGAGATGTGCCGAACGACTGTGGAGAAAATCGCATTTGGATGCAGATTTCCTCCATTACAAATTTATGCTCAAAACTTACAACTCTGCCCTTCACCGCGCCAAACAAGTCTACTTCACTTCTCTCATCTCCACACTATCTAATAATCCAAAACGCCTCTTTGATACTTTTCACTCCCTCCTTAGTCCTAAAGTGCAGACGCCAATCACAGATCTCAGTGCTGAAGACCTGGCCAATTATTTTAAAGTTAAAATTGACAACATCCGGCATGATATTCTCTCCCAGTCCCCTAGTAACATCGATCCCCTTCCCCCCCGCACTCCCTCTTCTTCACTCTCAGCATTTGACCCAATAACTGAAGAAGAAGTCTCGAGGCTCCTCTCTTCTTCTCGTCCTACTACCTGCCCTAGTGATCCTGTCCCCTCACACCTCCTCCAGTCCCTCTCCCCAGCTGTCACTAGTCACCTCACTAAAATATTTAACCTCTCTCTTTCCTCTGGTATCTTTCCCTCCGCTTTTAAACATGCCATTATAAACCCATTATTGAAAAAACCAACACTTGACCCATCCAGCGCTGCCAACTACCGACCAGTCTCTAATCTGCCCTTCATCTCTAAACTCCTGGAACGCTTGGTCTACTCTCGCCTTATCCGCTATCTCTCTGCTAACTCCATTCTTGACCCCTTACAATCTGGTTTCCGCACTCTACACTCCACAGAAACTGCCCTTACTAAAGTCTCAAATGATCTCTTGGCGGCTAACTCGGACGGTAAATCCTCTCTCCTGATTCTTTTGGATCTCTCTGCAGCCTTTGACACTGTAGACCACAAACTCCTACTTAACATGCTCCACTCTATTGGCCTCAAGGACGCGGCTCTCTCTTGGTTTTCCTCCTATCTCTCTGACCGCTCGTTCAGTGTGTCATTTGCTGGTTCCACCTCTTCTCCTCTTCCCCTTGATATCGGGGTTCCTCAGGGATCAGTCCTAGGTCCGCTCCTCTTTTCTCTCTACACAGCTCCTATTGGACAAACCATCAGCAGATTTGGCTTCCAGTACCATCTCTACGCTGATGACACCCAATTATATACCTCTTCCCGTGACATCACCCCTGCTCTAATACAGAACACCAGTTATTGTCTGTCCGCTGTCTCTAACATCATGTCCTCTCTCTATCTGAAACTGAATCTTTCTAAAACTGAGCTCCTTGTGTTCCCACCATCTACTAACCTCCCTAAACCTGATGTCTCCATCTCTGTGTGTGGCACTATCATAACTCCTAAGCAGCACGCCCGCTGTCTAGGGGTTATTTTTGACTCAGATCTTTCCTTTACTCCTCACATACAATCACTTTCACGCTCCTGTCATTTTCACCTCAAAAACATCTCCAGAATCCGCTCTTTTCTTACGGAGGAAACTGCCAAAACTCTCATTGTTGCTCTGATTCACTCTCGTCTTGACTACTGTAACTCATTACTAGTCGGTCTTCCCCTCACTAAACTCTCCCCTCTCCAATCTATCCTCAATGCAGCAGCCAGGCTCATCTTTATGACCAACCGCTACACCAACGCCTCTAATCTGTGCCAGTCACTGCACTGGTTGCCCATCCCCTTCCGAATAAAATTCAAACTTATTACTCTCACCCACAAAGCTCTCCACAGTGCTGCACCTCCTTACATCTCCTCCCTCATCTCTGTCTACCACCCTACTCGGACTCTACGTTCTGCCAACGACCTTAGATTAAAATCCTCCATAATCCGAACCTCCCACTCCCGTCTCCAAGATTTCTCTCGTGCTGCACCCGTCCTCTGGAATGTGCTACCCCAGACAATCAGATTAATTCCCAATATCCACAGTTTTAAACGTGCCCTGAAAACACATCTATTTAGACAGGCCTATAACATTCCCTAATCTGACTCCTTTCCATGGCCCTCCATTTAGATTAGTCATCAGAATAAGATTCCCTCACACTCCTTCTCTTCATGTCCGTCATACACGGATAGTGGCTGGTGACCGGCTCATGCAGCTTTATGTTACCACCGCATGTGTATAAAAATGGCCGGACTATTGTACAGAACAAACACTGTTACACTTTGTGTCTCCCTTATGTCCTCATAGATTGTAAGCTCTTGCGAGCAGGGTCCTCACTACCCAGGTTTGAATTGTAAATGAACTTTGTCACTATGTAATGTCTGATATTGTTTGTTTCATGTTCCCTCTAAATTGTAAAGTGCTGCGTAATATGTTGGCGCTATATAAATAAAGATTATTATTATTATTATTATTAAAAGGTGCCTTGATAAACATAAGAACATAGTTTTACCTTTCATATAAATCACTGTCAGATGACAACTGAGCACTTCTGCGGCTTCGTTTTAGTGATCGGTGGGGGTCTCGGTGCTCGGACCCCCACCGATCAAAACATCTGACATGTCACTCTGATATGTCAAATGTTTTTTGAAAATATAGGTACACTTTAAGGGAATGTGTGGAATGTAGTACCCAAAAAGATTAGTCTATGCACAAATATTTCAAAGGCCAATACAGAGATCTATCTAACAATCATTTTATTCCCAAGGGGTATCCACTATGTCTACAGAAAATAAGCTTTTTACTATCAGCACAGAAGATTGGGACTATAGAGTCCTCTGACCCAAGATGTTGTGATGGTTGATTCCTTATATGAATTTATAAGAGGTTTGTAAGTCTTTTTGGAAAGATGTAATATATAGGATCACTCACAAGACAAGGTGCAGAGGGGTACAGAAAAATTAAATAGCAATAGCAAGAATGCCTTTAAATGGAAGTATATCTATATATTTAAATGGAAACTTGTTTTGTACTGCCCACTTAATATTCCATAGCGAAGTATGAATCATAAATGACTAATACAGGAATTTTACCTTTTCTACTTGCTTAGCGTTTCCAGCAATAGTCACGCGTTCAAAGCTTAGCTGAGCTTCTTCTACCTCTTTGCACTTTTGCTCATAATTTTTTTTGGACTAAATAGGAAATGAAAGAGAGAGTAAACATCAAGATATATGTATGACATACATGAAATCACTGTATATTAATTTATCATTACCTTACCCATTGATAACTTATTTTGGGGCAAAATCTTATATTTTTCACCGGATAGGTCACCAGTCTATGATCTGTGCAGGTCCAACACCCGGACCCCGCACCGATCACCCGCTCCGGCTGCCTCTGGGCACTGAATGTACATGCCGGAAGCAGTTGGCTCCGGTCGCGGAATAGCAGCCGAGCTGCAGTACTGTAGCTCTGCTCCTATTCGAGTGAATAGGAGCAGAGCTGAAATTCTGCAGCGCGACCGCTATGCAATGTACGGAGCCAACTGCTTCCGGCACTGTACATTAAATCCGGCACTGTACATTAAATACTGTGCAATGGCATCCGGTACCCGCAAGCCACCGGAGCAGCTGATCGGTGCGGGGCTTGGGTGTCAGGCCCCCACAGATCACATACTGATGACCTATCCGGTGGATAGGTCATCAGTTGTCCAGTAGTGGACAACCCCCTTAGTGTAACCATTATATTTGGGATAGGTGAACAAATGGTTGGCCTCTAAGAGTAGTAGATGCAGTAGCGTGCCTATTACTAGTAGGAGAAAATTGTGCAGGGTTCAGCCCCTAGGGCCCTCATGAAATGATTATTGTTCTATGCTACAAACATAGACCTTAATCGGAAAATTCTTAAAGTCCTCATGGAATATGATTGGATTGTTCTGGTGGACTCTATGCTTATATAATAGAAAGCAGGCGCGTAGCTAGAGGGGGTCAGTGGGGCATGTGCCCCGGGCGCAACTTAGAGGGGGGGGTGCCAGGGCTGCACCGTCCATGATGGCGGCCTGCTGCCTCTCTGAGGGGTCGGCAGCGCCACTAAAACCAGCCACCACCGGCACCCCTTCGTGCACTATAATTGTACCTGCGTCTATATGATACAGGTACAATTAGAAGCAATGAATGGCCGGGTACGTTCTGTGCCCGGCCATTCAGCGCCTTTCTACAAGTGAAGCAGCGCGATACTTTTTGCCGCTTGCGTAGTTGAAAAGCACTGATTGACAGGGAAAGTCATTCTGCCCTGCCAATCAGCTCCTTTCATAGAGGCAAGCGGCGCGATCAGGTCATCGCGCTGCTTGCGTCGTTAAACCCCAGGAGACCTGCGCACAAGAGAGAGGGTCTCCATTGCCGCTGGACGGAACAGGATTAAGGTGAGTTTGTATAGTTTTGTTTTTTTATCCTAATAAAAAAGTGTGTGGCTTTATCTACGGGGGGTGGCTTTATCTACAGGGGGGTGGCTTTATCTACAGGGGGGCTATATGTGGGGCACTATAGGGGGAGCTTTATGTGGGACACTATATACAGGGGTGGGCTATATGGGGGCCTTATCTACAGGGGGCTCTATGGGGGTCACTATCTACAGGGGTCACGGTGTATGGTGCTATTATAATTAGAGGTGCTGTGTATGGTTCTATTATATTTAGGGGCGTAGTGTGTGGTATAATGAGAACTTTATCTTTGTTTATAGGTGTAGAAATGTTGGAAAAGTGAGAAGCTGAAGACCTCTGAGTGACAAACTGCAGAAATGGGCTGTGACCGGGAGAAGTCATCATAGAGGTCTGGACCAGATGGAGAAAAATAGCTAAAATCTGAGACGTCACCGGTGAGTCATTTAATGTAAATGTTTATTCTGCCTCTAATCAGTACTGTGGTCACAATATGATCTGCAGCGAGATGATGGGTGGTATGATTATGATCTGATTTTTTTTGTGTGAAACCGCAACTCCCAGCGTATCCTTACCATTGTTCGGGCCATGCTGGGAGCTGGAAACAATTTCGTGCAAACCTATACGGCAGGGGTTGCACTAAATTGAGCTGTATTTCTGCTGGTGTTGTATATATGTACTGAGCTTTGTTCTGGTGCTGTATATATGTAATGAGCTTGGTTCTGGAGCTGTATTTATGTACTGAGCTTCATTCTGGTGCTGTATATATGTAATGAGCTTTGTTCTGGTGCTGTATATATGTATAGAGCTTGGTACTGGAGCTGTATTTATGTACTGAGCTTTGTTCTGGTGCTGTATATATGTAATGAGCTTGGTTCTGGTGTTGTGTATAGAACTATAATGCTTGTAAAATGTACAAATGTTTTTATGCTCGAGTTACATAAAAAAATGTGGAAAAGAAATGACACGTCATTGATTGGTAGAGAAAACAAACATGGTGAGGGGGAAGGAGATGTCCGGCAAAAGGTTGGGGTGGGGGGGGGCACCAAGCTGAATCTTTGCCCCGGGTGCTGGAGAACCTAGCTACACCTCTGTAGAAAGCCAGAGGATTCCCCAATGAGCCACACACTTTGTTCATATACTTCACTCTATTTGTTTCTTCACACTTATGATCAAAATAATCATACATGCAAATGAATGCAAAATCTGTATAAGGCCCCCTCCCATACCATGAGAAAGGTGAGTCTTCTGTTGTACAGATTTTGTGTAGTGACAAATCTGTATAAAATTGTGTTTTACGGTTGGTTGGTGGGCTCAGACAGTTTGATCAAAATTCGTGCTAACAATATAAGTATAGTAAATACAGAATAATGCCATTTAAAATAATAAAATATTAAATGTTTGCATATATCTTAGAACCAACAGGGAGGTGCTGCATCTCTGTGCTTGTTTGCTCTCCCAAACTACCATGTAGCATTTTAACCGGTTCAGCACCGGGCCATTTTGAGTCTTCAGAACCAGACACCGTCACTTTTTTATTTGTTGGGCTAGCGAAGTAATTTTTGCAATGTTGTTTTTTTTTTTGTAGATCCGGGTTTCTTTTTTTTATAATTTTTTATACACTTTTTTTTTTTAGCTACATCGACTTACCTGCAAACGCCGATGCTGCTGCAGAATCAACTGTAGCCTCTGGTGCCGATGTGTCCTCGCTCGTCCGACACGATGCAGGACCTGTGAGTGACGACACAGCGTGATCTCTCGAGAACACGCTGTCTGCACTGCCAGAAGCTGGGCGTTCTGAAGAGAAGTGGATGATACTTCTCGTCAGAACGCCCAGCTAGTAAAAGTAGTAAAAACGCCCCGATGTACGCACATAATACACGCCCAGTTGGACTTTTACTTTAAACACGCCCACTTGGACTTTTGCAAGCCTCATTTGCATAAATACAAAAATGGTCATAACTTGGCCAAAAATGCTCGTTTTTTAAAAATAAAAACGTTACTGTAATCTACATTGCAGCGCCGATCTGCTGCAATAGCAGATAGGGGTTGCAAAATCTGGTGACAGAGCCTCTTTAAAGTTTAAAAATAATAGTAAGAAAATGTGCTTTTTTTACTTTTCAGCTATTTTTTTTCTGGTAATTTAGTTTTACCCTAAAAATAGACCTTTTTATTTGCGATAGTCATTGTCTACCGTAAATTTTGTTATATTACATGTCTATAGTAGGAAAATTGACAGGGCCAGCGTTACAACAATGATTGGCGGGAGAGGGAGGAAGGTTTGGGCGGATATTTTGAGTGTATTTATCACGTTTTGTTTTTTTTTGTACTTTACTTTACTTTAATTTTTTTATTATTATTGACTGTCCCTCAAAGGTCAGAAAAGACCTTTGGGGGACTTTATTTTTTATTTCTTCATCTTTTACACTTTATTTTTCCACTGTAACAGGAAAGGTCAGCCCCCGTATAGTGACTATTGTGACTTATAGGGTTGTGCTGGATCTAGTTAGACCCAGCAGCAGCCTGCCACTAACGGCACCCGGTGATCATGTGACCAGTCACATGATCACCGGGACCAATAGAGGCAGCGGAGCTTTGTACAAGTGATCAGAGAAGATAGAAGCAGCAAAAGCTGCTTCTATCTTCTCCTCAGGGTCCCCGGCAGTTACTGACTGCCGGAGACCTGACATTCAGCTGCCCGATCGCTCAGGCAGCAAGCTAAAACCCACGGTGTACGTACCCTATGGCGCGGGTTTTAAGGACCCCAACCGCCGGTCGTTTATATATATATAGCCGGCGGTCGGGTACCGGTTAAATACTGTTGTCTTCTCTGTAAAAAAGGGGACTGTGGGGTTTCAGCAAATAAATGTTATTCTTTGCCTACTGAAAAGTTACAGAATTTTTCAATATACCTTTTGTATTAAAGGTGTTTTCCAATGAGGGACATTTATGACATGTAATCAGGAAAAGGCCGGGAGTCAGCTTGACCACAAAAAGCTAGAATGGGCTTTAGGGGGCCCCATTCTAGAGATAGCTGCAGGCCCCAGTGGTGGGACCCGCATCTATCTGACATTTATGACATATCCTGTGGATATGTCATAAATGTCCCTCGTGGGAAGACCCCTTTAATTTGTTATGGATTTCAAGATCTTTGCTTGTAGTCATTTAAGATGAAACTTTATTTTTTACTGTATAAGCTTTACATGACAGATTTTTATCAACTGAGGGTAAACCATTAGGATATGTTCACACGCAAACTCAAAAACGTCTCAAAATACGGAAGTGTTATCAAGGGAAAACAGCTCCTGATTTTCAGACGTTTTTTAAGCCACTCATGATTTTCGCTGTGTTTTTCGCTGCTTTTTTATTTCCGTTTTTGGAGCATTTTTCACGAGTCTATAGAAAACGGCTCCAAGAAGTGACCTGCACTTGTTTTTCACGGCCGTTTTTTTTTGTGTAAAACGCTGCGAAAAACGCTCTGTCGGAAGCTTCCGATTTTTCGGGCATGTATGACCAGAAAAATGGCCGAAAATAGGCAGTGTGAACATACCCTTACATTTCCTACTAAATGAGAAACAAGCAGAGATCTTAAAAACAGTGAGGAATTGATACAGAAAGTATATTGGAAAATGGTCTAACTTGATGATACCAAAAAATAACATTAAGGCTATGTTCACACGGGGTCTTTTGCCGAGTTTATTGACGCGGAAACCGCGTCGCAAAACTCGGCAGAAACGGCCCGAGAACGCCTCCCATTGATTTCAATGGGAGGCGTCGGCGTCTTTTTCCCGCGAGCAGTAAAACTGCCTCGCGGGAAAAAGAAGCGACATGCCCTATCTTCGGGCGCTTCCGCCTCCGACCTCCCATTGACTTCAATGGGAGGCAGGAGAAAGCGTGTTTTCTGCCCGCGGCGCTCAATGGCCGCGGGCGAAAAACGGCGCGATCATTGCTATTCACACGGAGTATTTTGGGGGAGGAATATCTGCCTCAAAATTCCGTTTGGAGCTTTGAGGCAGATATTCCTCCCCCAAAATACTCCGTGTGAACATAGCCTAATTTGCTGAAACTGGAATACCAACTCAATGGAAAATTAAAAGTTGAGTAACTTTTGGTAATACTTTGCTCTACTGTTTTTGCATTTAATGTAATAAATTTTTTGTTTTGTTCTCCATACATAGACATAAGTGCTTTCAAAATTCATCTGGCTTGCCCAGTACCCATCCTCCCCCATGAGACTTCATCTGAGAGGAGACTGTCTGCGAGTGCAGAGGGGTTTGCTTGCTCCACCCAGGTATTTATCAGGTGCATAGCTGCTTTTTTTTATTCTGTACCCATGCTTTTCCAGAACTGGAGTCCAGGTTCACCATGAACTTTCCTTGTCTCTCCCTTGCCTTTGTTGGTCTCCCTTTCTTTCCTTCTTTCGTCTACTTTGAGGGGTCATTTGCTTCCTGTGATTGTGCTCACATGCTATGGCCATTGCATTTTAGGATGTATAGGAAGTTGACTTATTGTATGTTTTGTTTTTTTCCCCCTTTACTTTTAAGCAATGCTCCTTCCCGTTATGAGTGCTCAGATGGCCGTCGTACTGTGTGCGCTTCATGGGTTGTGATGTTTACCCTTCTGTTTGGGCTATGCCCTATTTGCAGTGGCGGATTATCATTAGGGCGGTTCGGGTGGCCGCCCGGGGCCCAAGGCTCCCAGGGGGCCCATGACCGCCCGAACCCTCTCATGCCCAGTGGCGTTGCTAGCACTGGACGGAGCCCCGGTGCCAGGACCGCACCTGTCAGGCGAGGGGAGCTTCGCTCCTACTTAGCAGCCGTGGTCTGTGCTGCTTTAGATGCTCCCCCTCCAGCCCCCCTTCCCTGCTCTAAACATCTCTCCTCCTGCTGCTAGCTGTCGGGACATGGGGGAGGGGAGACTGTCGGCGGGCTCTGTGTCGGGCTGTGAGCAGGAGAAGAGCTGCAGTGAAGACTCACAAATATCCTACATAAAAGGTAAGTGCATGTGTGTTTACAATGTGTTTAATGTGCATATTCATGTGCGTTTACAATGTGTTTAATGTGCATATTCATGTGTGTTTACAAGGTGTACTTTGTGTATAATGTGCATACTCGTGTGTACTTTGTGTATAATGTGCATACTCGTGTGTACTTTGTGCATAATGTGCGTACTTTGTGCATAATGTGTGTACTGTGCGTACTTTGTGTACTGTGCGTACTTTGTGTACTGTGCGTACTTTGTGCATAATGTGCGTACTTTGCGCATAATGTGCGTACTTTGTGCGTACTTTGTGTGTCTGTGATAGAGATAGAGTGTATATATACATACATATGTCCAAAAAAGAGAACGTGAAGCAGCACTCAAATAAAGTGAATTTATTCATCCAACATGGAACCACAACGTTTCACCTCCTCTATGAATGCCTTCATAGAGGAGGTGAAACGTTGTGGTTCCATGTTGGATGAATAAATTCACTTTATTTGAGTGCTGCTTCACGTTCTCTTTTTTGGATATCTAACACATAAGGAGAGGTCACTCCTTTATTTTTGAAGCTTTGCACCAGCCTAGTCAGGCATTTGTTCACAGTGCTGCTCCAATCCTCTGCTTTTTTTTTTATACATATGTATAGTGTGTGTGTGTGTGTGTGTGTGTGTGTGTGTGTGTGTGTGTGTGTGTATATATATATATATATATATATATATATATCAGCAGCAATTCCGCAGAAACTAGCAGAAATTCCGCTACAGAAAAAAAGCACCATTTCCTGTGGTTTTTACTGCAGTAAGTGGTGCGTATTTTGCTGCGTTTTTCTCAGTGTTGGGAGATGGTGACGTTTCCTCTGAAAAAACGCAGCAATTCAGTCACTTTCCGCAGCAGGAATTGACATGATGCGGCACGAGAAATACGCACCGCAGGTCAAAATGTCTGGTTGGAAATTTTACGCAGTGTCTGGATGAGATTTGGTAAATGTCACTCACTTTGCTGCTACTGTATTCTGTGTATTTTCCGGGCGGAAAATACGCAGCAATTCCGTTAAGTGTGGACAAGCCCTAATACAGTAGCAGCAGAGTAGATTAGATGTGAACAATTCTCATCACACGCTGCGTAAATGATAAGCGGGAAATAAAAAGCTCAGAAATTGACCTGCGGTGCGGTTTTTTATTCCGCAGCATGTCAATTGTATTTGCGTAAACGCTGCTTATTTGTTTCGGGTTTTCCCCATTTAACTCAATGGGGAGGTAAAACCTGCAACAAATAACAGATGTTATGTAACGCAATTTAGAAAAAATAAAAATCTTATACAGAATTCTGTTTCTTCGTCCAGGCCGGCCTCCTTGGATGACGTTTCACCCCATGTGACTGCTGCAGCCAATCACAGGCCAATCACAGGCTGCAGCAGTCATATGGGATAAAATGTCATCCCAGGGCTGCAGCGACGCTGTGTGGCACTATATACAAGGGGGGGGGAGCGCAGTGTGGCACTATATACAAGGGGGAGTGCTGTGTGATGCTATCTATAGGGGGCTGTGTGATGCTATCTATAGGGGGCTGTGTGACGCTCTCTACAGGGGGTTGTGTGTGTGGCTCTATCTACAGGGGTGTGTGGCTCTATCTACAGGGGTGTGTGTGTGTGTGTGTGTGTGTGTGTATGTATGTGTGTCTGGCTTTATCTACAGGGGGGGGGGTGTGGCGCTGTCTACATGGGGGGTTGGCGCTGTGTCCCTGCACAGTGTGATACTGTCAGTATGTAGGGACACATCTCTGTGAAAGGGGAATCGTAACACCCATTTGTTAATGCTTGTGCAAAAAGGTAGTGTTAGCAATAGTTACGGTGCGGCAGGGTTGTGGTGGAGAAGGGGGGCCCAAGTTTGGCTAACAGCCCAGGCCCATGGTCTTCTTAATCTGCCATTGCCTATTTGTCATGTTCTCTTTATTATGGAGACACATTTTCTTCGAATGTTTTTGTAATTGTTTATTTTAAAACCAATAAAAAATTTAAATCGGAAAAATTCATCTGACCTGAGTCCGTGAGGTCAGGTGACCGGACTGGTCCACTCTTGGGCCGGCACAGTCCAGTCACGCGGTTTCCGTAAGACTCATGGAACGGAATAATATTTATGGAAACTGCTTCTGTAACTGCCATTCCCTACTATGGGAGTTACGGAAACAGCGCAGCTCAGTGAGCTACGCTGTTTTCTACTGTAACGGTCGCAAACCGCAGACACCTCTCATCCTGACGACGTCTTCCTCCCCGGAGATGCCAGCACATGCAGCCGTGCTGTCGTGCAGTGACCACTAGGTTGCGCGCGCGAGCTCATTCCCGGCCTTAAAGGGCAAGTGTGCGCACATGTTAAGAATTAACTGATTATTCCCAGATCACCCTGGACTATAAAAGGAGCCCTGCTCTTTCACTCCTTGCCTGAGCATTGTTTGTATTCCTGTTAGTCTTGCAAATGGTCTCTTGGGACCTGTATCCCATGCTGTATTTGTTCCTGTGCCCTCTCTAGTGTTGGAGTCGTGTTGTGCCGTCTACGACGCCTGCTGACTTACACCGCATCTGGTGTCATCTGCCAGATTTTCCATCACCTGCTGCCAAGGTCCCATCTGTGCCTAAGCCATTGCTACTGTCTGGACTATTACAGGTACCCTTGTGCTCAGACTTTATATTGACTTGGTACACTGTTTGGCCAGCTCCTACCCTGCTACGGCCCTGCGGCCTAGTGGGTCCACCTACCCACAGATCGTGACATCTTCTTCATGGTTGGAAATCAGCCGGAACATAGAGAGGCAGAACGAGGTTTAGGGGGCCCCGTTCTAGAGATAGGCGCGGGTCCCAGAGTTGGGACCGGCATCTATCTGACATACACAGGATATGTCATAAATGTCGCTGATGGGAAAACCTCTTTAAGTAAGTCAGAACAACTTACTGCTGTGGGCAGTTCTTTTCAAAACTTACCATTGCAACGAGTCGACTGCGCTCCAGACTGACTGACGCAGTAGCGACATCATCAATGCTGGTGAACATCACACGCCTCACCAAAGAGGAGCAGTTCCAGCAGTGGAGTAGCTATAAGGGTTGCAACTGCGACCGGGCCCCTAAGCCCGGGGGCCACAGGGCCCCTCATTGCCACACAGCGCTGACCGCACTGGTCCCGCTTCCAACTGAATCTGCGTCGATTGGGTTCAAAGCTGGAGCCTTGCTCCAGCATTCACTGTGAGGCGAGCGGCTTGGCGCAGGCAAGTGCGACGTAGTGACTTCATCGCGCCTATCTGCGCCGAGTCACTCACAGCACAGTGCAGAGGAGGAAAAGGATCTCCTCTACCCGTCGTGGGAACGGGGATAGGTAAGTAATTATGTTTTTCTATTAGGTACATACATATGGGGGCATTATACTGGGTATGGGAGAGGGGGGCTCATATGGTAGCTGCTGAGGGGGCATTATACTGTATGGGGGTATTATACTGTATGGGGGCATTATACTTTATCGTACTGTATGGGACAGCTATGGGGGTGTCACGGCGCGGGGCGTGGACCCACTGGGCCGTACCGCGTATCGGGATAGCAGCTGGCCAAACAGGTACAATGCAATGTCTATAGTCCAGAAAGGGTACCTAAGGCAATGTAGACAGTAGTGGTGGATTCAGGCTAAGATGAGGCTCCGACAGTAAACAAGCACCCGGTGGGGTGTGACACAATAGATGAAGTGAAAGACACAACATGACTCCAACTCTTGACGGCACAGAGGCACAGTAGCATGGGATACAGGGTACAAGCAGCAGGAAAGGGTAACACTGGGAACTAGAAAACACTAGGAGACCATTTGCAATGACAAGATTTAGGTAACACAACAACGCTCAGGCAATGATCAAGAGGGCAGAGCCCCTTTTATAGTCCAGCAGCATTCTGGGCTAATTACAGATATTCTGCAACTGTGCGCGCACTGGCCCTTTAAAGCCGTGCGGGCACGTGTGCCCTGCGGAAGACTGTGTCCGAACCAGGAAGTGAGTGCCCGCGTCTCTCAGGAGGGAGATCCCCCTCTTCTTGGGACCAGAGCGGGAGAGAAACTTCTTCACGAGGACAGGAACATCGATGTTCTCCTCTGGCTCCCAAGACCTCTCCTATGAACCAAATCCCCTCCAATCCACCAAATAAAACGTCCTTCCTCCTACTTTCTTGGTGGCCAGGATCTCACCCACCTCGAAAGTACCTGACGATCCAACTGGAACTAGGAGTTCTAGAGTGGCGGTTCTGGACCACATGCTTCAGCAAGGAGACATGTAAGGAGTTTGGGATCTTGAGGGTAGGAGGCAGCCGAAGCTTGTAAGAGTTGGGATTAATTTGCAGCAGAATCTTGAAGGGTCCGAGGAACCTGGGGCAAACTTGTAAGATGGCACCCTCAGCTGGATATTCCTGGAAGACAGCCAGACCTTAGTACCTGGAAGAAACTGTGGAGGTTCTTGTCTTCTAGTATCTGCCTTTTTCTTCATGCGGTCAACCGCCAGCAGAATAGAAGATCAGGTCTGCTGCCATATCTGCAGAAAATGTCGCTGAAAGTAGAGTCAGACGCAGGCACCTGGGACATACTGGAGACAGGAAGAGGTATTCGTGGATGTTGGCCGAAAACAATGAAGAACAGACTGGAAGTGGTGGACTCACTGGTATGGTTATTATAAGAGAACTCAGCCCAAGGAAGCATATGCACCCAGTCATCATGCTGCATGAAGTTAAAGTGTCGCAGATAGTTCTCCATAATCTGGTTAACCCTCTCGACTTGACCATTGGACTGGGGATGGTAGGCCGAGGAAAAGTCCAACTTTGCACAGAGGAGACCGCAGAGTGCTGTCCAGAATATTGAGGTGAACTAAACTCCTCGATCCGAGACAATATGCAGAGGCAAACCGTGCAGACGGAAGATGTGTTTGACGAAGAGATCGGCCAGTCAGAAAGCAGAAGTCAGTAGAAGAAAATGAGCCATCTTGGAAAATCGATCCACCACCACCCAGACCACACTGCATCCAGCAGAGAGAGGCAGATCTGTGACAAAGTCCATTGCAATATGTTGCCAGAGGGCATCAGGCACAGGCAGTGGTTGGAGCAGACCAGCTGGTCTGGAGTGGGCAACTTTATTTGCTGCGCACACCGTACAGGAGGAGACAAAGGCAATTAGGTCTTGGGTCTTACGGGCACCCGCGTGACCTGCCAGCTTGGAACAGTGTCCCCAGCCAAGGATTCTTCCTCTGTCTACCAGATGCACAAAAGTCCTTCCCGGAGGAATATCTCTAACTGGCAGAGGGTTGACAGAGAAGATGCAGGAAGGGTTAATAATATTCTGTGGGGACTCCACAGTGTCCTCTGTCTCAAATGAGCAGCAGGGTCAGCTTGATGGCCAGTAACTTCCGATCCCCAATCGAGTAGTTGTGCTCTGCGGGAGAAAAAAGCTTAGAGTAGTAGCCACATACCGCAGTCTTGCCTTTGGAACCTCTCTGGAACAAAAGTGCCCCAGCACCAACAGAGGAGGCGTCCACCTCCAACAAAAACTGTAGGGACACATCAGGATGATTAAGAATTGAGGCTGACGTGAAGGCCTTCTTTAACCTCTTGAACGCTGCCTCTGCTTCTGGAGTCCACACCTTGGCAATCATGCCCTTTTTGGTGAGGGTAGAGATGGGAGCTGTCAGTGAGGAGAAATGGGAATGAACAGCCGGTAGAAGTTGACGAATCACAGGAAGCGCTGTATGGCCCTTAAGCCTTGAGGGCGTGGCCATTCCAGGACAACCTTTACCTTTTCAGGATCCATTTTGAGGCCCTGATCGGAGAGATATAGCCCAGGAAGGGTAGAGACTTTCTTTCGAACACGCACTTCTCCAGCATGGCATATAGGTGATTCTCCCTTAATCTAAGCAAAACCTGGTGGACATGTCTCTGAGTTACTGGATCTGGGGAAAAAATCAAAATGTCATTGAGATACACCACAACACAGACATAGAGGAGCTCTCGAAAAATTTCATTGACGAATTCTTGAAAAACCGCGGGGGCGTTACACAGGCCGAAGGGCATAACCAGGTATTCGTAGTGCCCATCACGTGTATTAAATGCAGTCTTCCACTCGTCACCCTGACTAATCCGTATTAGATTGTAGGCCCCCCGCAGGTCTAGCTTAGAAAAAAAAATTGCCCCCCGTATGTGATCAAACAGTTCAGGGATTAAAGGCAATGAGTATCTGTTCTTTACCGTGATCTTATTGAGACCCTGGTAATCAATGCAGGGTCGGAGGGATCCGTCTTTTTTCTTGGCAAAGAAAAACCCGGCTCCGGCTGGGGATGAGGATTTAAGTATGAAGCCCCTCTCTAGATTCTCCTTAATATTGGCAGACATTGACTGGGTTTCAGGAAAGGAGAGAGGGTATACTCTACCGTGAGGAGGGTACGAATCAGGAACCAAGTTAATAGGACAATCATATGCTCGATGTGGTGGCAACGTCTCTGCCTCCTTCTTGTCGAAGACATCCGAGAACTGAGTGTAACAAGGAGGCAACCCTGCCAATGACTGATGCGGAGGAGACTGTGGCGGATGGATATGCCCCATACAGTGGTTGAGACACTCGGGGCCCCACTGGAGAACCTCTACGGAGTTCCAATCCAGGACTGGGGCGTGTAGATGGAGCCAAGGCAAACCCAGCAGCACTGGGTTGACTGCCTTGGGCAGAACAAACCGGGAGATGAGCCTCAGTGGCTTGGTCACAGACAATATTGGGTCGAGCAGCGGCAGTCCATCTACTGAGGAAATGATCAACAACTTCTCCAGAAGGGTAGTGGGCAAGTGAAGAAGATCCACGAGGTCTTGGCGTATGAAATTGGCTGCAGAGCCAGAGTCCAGGTAGGCAGAGACCGAATGGGGCCTCTCGCCAGCGACACTGGTCACTGGGATGAACAGCTTGCATGAGAGTTCTCTATCAAATGCTGTGTCGACCAGGGTTGTCTCTCCAACCAGTCCTAGTCGTTGGAGTTTTTTGGCTTCTGGGGACACAGACGCATGACATGGCCAGCGAGGCCGAGATATAGACAGAGTCCAGAAGTGCGCCTGCACTGTTTCTCCTGGACAGACAGTTTAAGCCGATCCACTTGCACCGGGACATCGGATGGAGCAATAGATGAAGGCAAGAGGGGTTGCTGGAAGTTGGGGGCCAGTCTAGGAAGCCTTCTCTCTTGTTGAACCTCTTGGGATCTTTCTCTGAGCCCATGTCCACTCGGGTTGCAAGTAGAATTAGGTCGTCCAAGGTAGGTGGTAGATCCTGAGCAGTAAGTTCGTCTTTGATCTTGGATGATAGGCCATGCCAGAAGGAAGCTACCATGTTCCAGAAAAGCTCTCCTGCCAGGGTTCAGAACTGGTTGGTGTACTCTCCCACGGAGGCGTCCTCCTGGCGAAGGTTCAGCATAGCAGTAGCTGCCGACGAGATTCGTCCAGGCTCGTTGAACACAGTGCGGAATAACCGCACGAACCCCTGGCAAGTAACGAAATAATGAAGGCGATACTGGCTCCATCTGAAGGAAACGCTCTGGCCTGCAGGGTGAAGTGGATATGACACTGGTTAAGAAATCCCCTGCACGTGCTTGCGTCTCCATGGAAACGAGGTGGCAGCGATAACCGAGGATCAGAACCGGAGCTGCCAGGAGGTGTAGCAGGAGGATCAGTCAGAGGCTGTAACAGGAGCAGAGAAGGAAGCAGCTAGCGCCCCTAGCTGCTGTGCTATGGAATCTACTGCCACAAGAAGTTGATCCTGTCGTGCCTGCAGGTCCGCCTGCATGGCTTGGGAGGGTGACGGGCCCTAGAATTGACCATGGCCTGAGCCTACTGTCATGGCGTGGGGTGTGGACCCACTGGGCCGTACCGCGTAGCGGGTAGCAGCTGGCCAAACAGGTACAATGCAATGTCTATAGTCCAGAAAGGGTACCTGAGGCAATGTAGACAGTAGTGGTGGATTCAGGCTAAGATGAGGCTCCGACAGTAGACAAGCAGGGGTGTGACACACCTGGCGGGGTGTGACACAATAGATGCAGCGACTCTAACTCGGCACTTTCTCTGCTCGCTCTTGCTGTGGCACTGTCCATATCTGATTGGACAGTGTCACAGCCATAGTAACACGCCCCTTTGCCAGTACACACCCCGTTGACTGTTCAGGGGGTTATTTAAATATCGGGCGGCAAATATAACGGCACCGATATCTAAATAACGGAAGGAGGTCGAAAAAAATTTAGTGTCCCAGGGTTTGTGCAGCCCTCCCCATTACATGCTGCACATGTATGGGGAGGTGAAAGGTTCTCTTTAAACTTTATTTAATTCATCCTTTTTTTTTAGTCCCAGTAGAAGACTTTACAATGCGATCTGCCGATCGCTTACATAATGCTTAGGCTATAATGCTTTTGTACACTACCGTTCAAAAGTTTGGGGTCACCCAGACAATTTTGTGTTTTCCATGAAAACTCACACTTATATTTATCAAATGAGTTGCAAAATGACTAGAAAATATAGTCAAGACATTGACAAGGTTAGAAATAATGATTTTTACTTGAAATAATAATTTTCTCCTTCAAACTTTGCTTTCGTCAAAGAATGCTCCATTTGCAGCAATTACAGCGTTGCAGACCTTTGGCATTCTAGCTGTTAATTTGCTGAGGTAATCGGGAGAAATTTCACCCCATGCTCCCTCCCACAAGTTGGATTGGCTTGATGGGCACTTCTTGCGTACCATACGGTCAAGCTGCTCCCACAACAGCTCTATGGGGTTGAGATCTGGTGACTGCGCTGGCCACTCCATTACAGATAGAATACCAGCTGCCTGCTTCTTCCCTAAATAGTTCTTGCATAATTTGGAGGTGTGCTTTGGGTCATTGTCCTGTTGTAGGATGAAATTGGCTCCAATAAAGCGCTGTCCACAGGATATGGCATGGCGTTGCAAAATGGAGTGATAGCCTTCCTTATTCAAAATCCCTTTTACCTTGTACTACAAATCTCCCACTTTACCAGCACCAAAGCAACCCCAGACCATCACATTACCTCCAGCATGCTTGACAGATGGCGTCAGGCACTCTTCCAGCATCTTTTCAGTTGTTCTGCGTCTCACAAATGTTCTTCTGTGTGATTCAAACACCTCAAACTTCGATTCGTCTGTCCATAACACTTTTTTCCAATCTTCCTCTGTCCAATGTCTGTGTGCATTTGCCCATATTAATCTTTTCCTTTTATTAGCCAGTCTCAGATATGGCTTTTTCTTTGCCACTCTGCCCTGAAGGCCAGCATCCCGGAGTCGCCTCTTCACTGTAGACGTTGACACTGGCGTTTTGCGGGTACTATTTAATGAAGCTGCTAGTTGAGAACCTGTGAGGCGTCTATTTCTCAAACTAGAGACTCTAATGTACTTGTCTTGTTGCTCAGTTGTGCAGCGGGGCCTCCCACTTCTTTTTCTACTCTGGTTAGAGCCTGTTTGTGCTGTCCTCTGAAGGGAGTAGTACACACTGTTGTAGGAAATCTTCAGTTTCTTGGCAATTTCTCGCCTTGATTTCTAAGAACAAGAATAAACTGTCGAGTTTCACATGAAAGCTCTCTTTTTCTAGCCATTTTGAGAGTTTAATCGAACCCACATATGTAATGCTCCAGATTCTCAACTAGCTCAAAGGAAGGTCAGTTTTATAGCTCCTCTAAACAGCAAAAGTGTTTACAGCGGTGCTAACATAAATACACAAGGGTTTTCAAGTGTTTTCTAATCATCCATTAGCCTTCTAACACAGTTAGCAACCAAATGTACCATTAGAACACTGGAGTGATGGTTGCTGGAAATGGGCCTCTATACACCTATGTAGATATTGCATTAAAAACCAGACGTTTGCAGCTAGAA
This sequence comes from Rhinoderma darwinii, assembly GCF_050947455.1. Taxonomy (NCBI): domain Eukaryota; kingdom Metazoa; phylum Chordata; class Amphibia; order Anura; family Rhinodermatidae; genus Rhinoderma; species Rhinoderma darwinii. The sequence goes on along the minus strand of NC_134689.1, from coordinate 246,000,146 downwards.
TAGTCATTTAGCACATTAATAATGTATAGAGTGTATTTCTGATTAATTTAATGCTATCTTCATTGAAAAAAACTGCTTTTCTTTCAAAAATAAGGAAATTTCTAAGTGACCCTAAACTTTTGAACGGTAGTGTATATTAAATATACCAGTCAATAATAAACTGACAGGTAATCTATTAGGCAGTGCATCGCAGGTACCAATAGGGTGACAGAGAGAGCTCCCTCTGTCTAACCACCTAGATGCCGCAATTGCTATTAACTATCTAAGGGGTTAAACGGCCAGGATTGTAAATTACAGCTGGCACCCACTGCTGATGACGCGAGCACAGCTCTTGTGCCCGTGCCATCCACTAGACCTACCATTACATCCTATTGCAGTCAGGAGACCACAATTAGGACGTCAATGGTATATGCATTTGCGGGAAGGGGTAATGGACTTATAGTGTACCTAGGAAACTTGCATTTGATGGACCAGACTGAAATAAATAATAGTCCTGGTATCTAGCATGACCCTGGTATCTTTTATTTTACTACTTATGAAAATAGGCCGGGAGTTTCATTTTAAAGTGGTATTCCAACAACAAAAATGTATGACATATACAGAGGGTATTCCATAAATTTCTGATAAGTGCTGTCCCCTGTTGTGTCTTAGGGCTCGCAACAAAAGAGGAAAAGCAGGGAAGAGTTGACCGTGCATCACACAGAACTCTATTATAGTCAATGAAAAGTACAGAACAGCTGAGCAGAACTGGTGCAAAACTGCACCCAAAATCTGCACCACTACCATGGCAGTTTTGCCCTGTGTGATCCCGCCCTTGGAGAACTCACATCCACTGTCTTCTTGTACAGGGTCACTTTATTCTTCTGGAGTCGATCCATGGCATTCTCATACTGTGTGGGGGCAAATTGCAATATTGTCAGCTAAAGAATAAAGTTATCATAGTTATAGTAAGATGTGATACAATCATTAGTTGCTTAAGAAACTGGCATGACATCGATAGGAGATGCAAGTCTATGGGAAGTATCTTCCCATAGACCATGATGAAAAGTGCCAAACACCTGAACATCTCATGATTCATGAGTGTCCCAGAAGTCGGACCACTTCCAGTCTGACAATTTTCCTTTAAGAAAAAAAAATCTTCTTTTAGTCATTGCTATTCCTGCGTCCTTAAAGGATTTGTCTGGGTTAGAAAACTCATTTTCTAATACTCTTTAGGGAATTCAGAGTTATTGTAGAAAGACCTACCATTCAGGACACTCATCTATTGGCCAGAAAGCGAAGTGTTCACAATGAGCATTTTGCTAACTGATTCTCCCACAATTAAAAACTGATCACTTTGGAGTCCCAGTAGACCCTTTGTCAGGTGGACCCTTCAAAGAAATTACTTAGAATTAATTTCTTTGTATTATGTATCCCTAATATGTGATTGTTAGTTGACAGAATAGGGGGGACGGACATATTTTAGGTGAAAACACAGTGGAAAATACTACAAGATTGTAATGACAAATTATTCTAGAGGAACTATAGGGAAATGGTAAAAATGTATCAGACATTTCTCCAAATCTGCAATTTGGGTCTAATGGATGGAGTAGATAGAGAATTATAAGCTGCATAGAATATAGATGTATTCATTTATCAGGTTTTAATTGTTGCTGTAATACCATTGCCTATTTTGCACTTATTTATCTGGCTGTGACTTTCTAGATTCTAGATTGCAATGTGTGATTTCTAGAAGTGATCTTACAAAATGCCATTTTTTACTTTGCTATTTCACATTCACCTTTCTTCTCAGCTCCTTCTGCCTCTCTCTGAAGTCTTCCAAACTGTGAATCTCTTCTCTCAATGATGTTGCAAGCTGGATGTGGGTATTTCCAATACTCTCAATTTCTAGTATAAAATTGGGGATACATTGTAGTAAAGTTAGAAACTGTCACAGAAAGCAAATTTTATAGGATATGCAATTTCGTAGTCTCTAAGGTTTTGATATTCGATCCATATTGTTCTTTTTTGTGATTAGTGCCAGGAGTGGATTGGCCATGTAGTCTGCCGGGAATTATCCCGGTGGGCCGGCCACTCCACTGAGCAGGGGAGTGTACAGTATGTAGGTACTGAACCAGGAGCGGGTTGGGGCCAGTGAGGCCTGTAAAATTTATTAAAAAGATGGGCATCGCAGGGGACAGGAGCGGGAGTTGTTTGTAATGTACTGCATTCTCCTGCACAGGCAAAGCGTGTGTGCTCCGGGCGGCTGCATTATACATCACATGTGACGTCCTATAATGCAGCAGGCCACACGCTGCCCTCTGTAGATGCTGCCACAGTGCCCTCTGTAGATGATGCCACAGTGCCCTCTGTAGATTCTGCCACAGTGCCCTCTGTGGAGGCTGCCACAGTGCCCTCCGTAGATTCTGCCATGGTGCCCTCTGTAGATGCTGCCAAGGTGCCCTCCGCAGATGCTGCCACAGTGCCCTCTGCAGCTGCTGCCACAGTGATGTCAGGGAATTCCACAGAATCCCGGAGCAGAGCCGATACTAGCGCTTTGCCCGAGTCTCCGCTCTAGGGAAGACCCCGATACACTCTCCATATATGGACAGCGATGTCAGGGAATTCCACAGAGTCCCGGAGCAGAGCCTATACTAGCGCTCTGCATGGGACTCCGGCTCTGGGGAAGCCCCAGACATCGCTGTTCATATGTGGATAGCGATGTCAGGGAATTCCAGAGTCTCGGAGCAGAGCCTATACCAGCGGCTCTATGTCCCGCGGGCCGCAGATAACAGCCCCAGGGGCCGCAAGCGGCCCACGGGCCGTCTGCTTGAGGCCCCTGGTCTATATATATATATATATATATATATATATATATATGTATATAGGCCCCTGTACCGTTCAAGAGTTTGGGGTCACCCAGACAATTTTGTGTTTTCCATGAAATCTCACATTTATATTTATCAAATGAGTTGCAAAATGACTAGAAAATATAGTCGAGACATTGACAAGGTTAGAAATAATGATTTTTCATTTCAAATAATAATTTTCTCCTTCAAACTTTGCTTTCGTCAAAGAATGCTGCATTTGCAGCAATTACAGCATTGCAGACCTTTGGCATTCTAGCTGTTAATTTGCTGAGGTAATCGGGAGAAATTTCATCCCATGCTTCCAGAAGCCCCTCCCACAAGTTGGATTGGCTTGATGGGCACTTCTTGCGTACCATACGGTCAAGCTGCTCCCACAACAGCTCTATGGGGTTGAGATCTGGTGACTGCGCTGGCCACTCCATTACAGATAGAATACCAACTGCTTGCTTCTTCCGTAAATAGTTCTTGCATAATTTGGAGGTGTGCTTTGGGTCATTGTCCTGTTGTGGGATGAAATTAGCTCCAATCAAGCGCTGTCCACAGGGTATGGCATGGCGTTGCAAAATGGAGTGATAGCTTTCCTTATTCAAAATCCCTTTTACCTTGTACAAATCTCCCACTTTACCAGCACCAAAGCAACCCCAGACCATCACATTACCTCCACCATGCTTGACAGATGGCATCAGGCACTCTTCCAGCATCTTTTCAGTTGTTCTGCGTCTCACAAATGTTCTTCTGTGTGATCCAAACACCTCAAACTTCGATTAGTCTGTCCATAGCACTTTTTTCCAATCTTCCTCTGTCCAATGTCTGTGTGCTTTTGCCCATATTAATCTTTTCCTTTTATTAGCCAGTCTCAGATATGGCTTTTTCTTTGCCACTCTGCCCTGAAGGCCAGCATCCCGGAGTCGCCTCTTCACTGTAGACGTTGACACTGGCGTTTTGCGGGTACTATTTAGTGAAGCTGCCAGTTGAGGACCTGTGAGGCGTCTATTTCTCAAACTAGAGACTCTAATGTACTCTAATGTCTTGTTGCTCAGTTGTGCAGCGGGGCCTCCCACTTCTCTTTCTACTCTGGTTAGAGCCTGTTTGTGCTGTCCTCTGAAGGGAGTAGTACACACCGTTGTAGGAAATCTTCAGTTTCTTGGCAATTTCTCGCATGGAATAGCCTTCATTTCTAAGAACAAGAATAGACTGTCGAATTTCACATGAAAGCTCTCTTTTTCTAGCCATTTGGAGAGTTTAATCGAACCCACAAATGTAATGCTCCAGATTCTCAACTAGCTCAAAGGAAGGTCAGTTTTATAGCTCCTCTAAACAGCAAAACTGTTTACAGCGGTGCTAACATAATTGCACAAGGGTTTTCAAGTGTTTTACACAATGTACCATTAGAACACTGGAGTGATGGTTGCTGGAAATGGGCCTCTATACACCTATGTAGATATTGCACTAAAAACCAGACGTTTGCAGTGAAGGAAATAGGTATTTGATCCCTTGCTGATTTTGTAAGTTTGCCCACTGTCAAAGACATGAACAGTCTAGAATTTTTAGGATAGGTTAATTTTACCAGTGAGAGATAGATTATATAATAAAAATTATATATATTTATTTGCATTGTGCACAGAGAAATAAGTATTTGATCCCTTTGGCAAACAAGACTTAATACTTGGTGGCAACCCTTGTTGGCAAGCACAGCAGTCAGACGTTTTTTGTAGTTGATGATGAGATTTGCACACGTTAGATGGAATTTTGGCCCACTCCTCTTTGCAGATCATCTGTAAATCATTAAGATTTCGAGGCTGTCGCTTGGCAACTCGGATCTTCAGCTCCCTCCATAAGTTTTCGATGGGATTAAAGTCTGGAAACTGGCTAGGCCACTCCATGACCTTAATGTGCTTCTTTTTGAGCCATTCCTTTGTTGCCTTGGCTGTATGTTTCGGGTCATTGTCGTGCTGGAAGACCCAGCCACGAGCCATTTTTACTGTCCTGGTGGAGGGAAGGAGGTTGTCACTCAGGATTTGACGGTAAATGGCTCCATCCATTCTCCCATTGATGCGGTGAAGTAGTCCTGTGCCCTTAGCAGAGAAACACCCCCAAAACATAATGTTTCCACCTCCATGCTTGACAGTGGGGACGGTGTTCTTTGGGTCATAGGCAGCATTTCTCTTCCTCCAAACACCGCGAGTTGAGTTAATGCCAAAGAGCTCAATTTTAGTCTCATCTGACTACAGCACCTTCTCCCAATCACTCTCAGAATCATCCAGATGTTCATTTGCAAACTTCAGATGGGCCTGTACATGGGCCTTCTTGAGCAGGGGGACCTTGCGGGCACTGCAGGATTTTAATCCATTACGGCGTAATGTGTTACCAATTGTTTTCTTGGTGACTGTGGTCCCAGCTGCCTTGAGATCATTAACAAGTTCCCCCCGTGTAGTTTTCGGCTGAGCTCTCACCTTCCTCAGGATCAAGGATACCCCACGAGGTGAGATTTTGCATGGAGCCCCAGATCGATGTCGATTGACAGTCATTTTGTATGTCTTCCATTTTCTTACTATTGCACCAACAGTTGTCTCCTTCTCACCCAGCGTCTTACTTATGGTTTTGTAGCCCATTCCAGCCTTGTGCAGGTCTATGATCTTGTCCCTGACACCCTTAGAAAGCTCTTTGGTCTTGCCCATGTTGTAGAGGTTAGAGTCAGACTGATTAATTGAGTCTGTGGACAGGAGTCTTTTATAGAGGTGACCATTTAAGACAGCTGTCTTTAATGCAGGCACCAAGTTGATTTGGAGCGTGTAACTGGTCTGGAGGAGGCTAAATAACTCATGAAAGAATAAAGTAACATTAAAACCAAGCACACCATTGTTTTTCTTGTGAAATTCTCGATAAGTTTGATGTGTCACATGACCCTCTTCCCATTGAAAAAACTAAAGTTGGATACAAAATGGCCTACTTCAAAATGGCCGCCATGGTCAACACCCAGCTTGAAAAGTTTCCCCCCTCCCATATACTAATGTGCCACAAACAGGAAGTTAATATCACCAACCATTCTCATTTTATTTAGGTGTATCCATATAAATGGCCCACCCTGTATATATATATACATACATACATACATACATACATACATACATATAGGATTGTGTGTGTGTATACATATATGTGTGTGTATGTATATATATATATATATATATATATATATATATAGGATTGTGTATATATATATATATATATATATATATATATACACACACATGACTGAACTGCTTGCATTTCCACTGCAGGGAGCTGGTCTCCTAGCATTATCATTATCTATGACGCTAGGAGTCCCTGCCTCTCCGTAGAACTACTGTCCCGTACTGAAAACATGTTTTCAGTACGTGACAGTTTTCCCGCTGCGGACCGTATATCACGGACTGAACACGCTCGTGTGAATCTGGCCTTACAGAAACAAAAAACGCATGCAGTTTTCAAACGCAACAAAACCGCAATAAAACCACTTCAATGACGCACTGTGTGTCCTTACCCTCATGGTATGTTCACACGGCTTATTTTCGGACGTTTTTCGGGTCATAAACTGTCGAAAAACGGCTATAAAGTTGGAAGCAGACGGGCCATTTTTTTACGCGGCCATTTTGGAAAACTACAGCGTAAAAGAAGTGTATGTCACTTCTTCAGCCGTTTTTCATAGACTCTATAGAAGAACAGCTCCAAAAATGGCCATAAAAAACGCAGCAGAAATCACGAGTGGCTTAAAAAACGTCTAAAAATCAGGAGCTTTTTTCTCTTGAAAACATCTCCGTATTTTCAGACGTTTTTGAGTTTGTGTGTGAACATACTCTAAGGGTATGTTCACACGGCAGCGTCCGTAACGGCTGAAATTACGGGGATGTTTTCAGGAGGAAACATCCCCGTAATTTCAGCCGTAACGGCACGTGCAGGCGCTTGAACGCCGCGTCCATTACGGACGTAATTGGCGCTGCTTTTCATTGGAGTCAATGAATAACGGCTCCAATTACGCCCAAAGAAGTGACAGGTCACTTCTTTGACGCGGGCGTCTATTTACGCGCCGTCATTTGACAGCGACGCGTAAATATACGCCTCGTGTGAACAGACAAAGGTCAGCCCATTGCTTTCAATGGGCAGATGTTTGTCAACGCTATCGAGGCGCATTTTTCGGACGTAATTCGGGGCAAAAACGCCCGAATTACGTCCGGAATTAGTGCGTGTGAACATACCCAATAAGTGAAAGAGCAGTCTTTATTTTATAAGGGTAAGGCCACACGATGCGTCGTTGTTGCGGTTTTGTTGCATTTGTAAACCACATGTGGTCAACTGCATGCGTTTTTTGTCTCTGTAATGCTGCAGTTCTGTTGCGTTTTTAAAGGAAATAATTGGTGGACATAGTTATTACCCGTGTGGAAGTTTGTTAGGTGTTTCCTGTATATAGTTCATTACAAGGCATTGCAGAACTGTTTGCAAAAACGCAAGCAGTTCAGCAACAACTTTGGCAGCGCGGTCATTAACCCCTTCCCGCTGCAGCCCTTTTTCAGATTTTCATTTTCGTTTTTTCCTCCCCACCTTCCAAAAGCCAAAACGTCTTTATTTTTCTGTTGATAAAGTACTATGAGGGCTTGATTTTTGCGGGACGAGTTGTAGTTTTTTGTGGCACCATTTATTTTGCCATATAATGTACTAGGAAACTGGGAAAAAAAAATATTTGCGGGGTAGAAAATGAAAAAAAAAAACAGCGATTCCTCCATGGTTTTTTGCGCGCCGTTTTTACTGAATTCACTGTGAAATTAAAACAACATGTTAATTTTATTCTATGGGTCAATACGATTACGGCGATATCAAATATATATAGGTTTTTCTATATTTTACTACTTTTACAAGTAAAAACCTAAGTGTAAAAAAGAAAATTTATTCTGCGTCGCCAAATTCCGAGAGCCATAACTTTTTTCGTTTTCCGCCGATTAAGTGGTATGAGGGCTTATTTTTTGCGGGATAAGCTGAAGTTTTTAATAATACCATTTTGGTGTACATGCAACGGTTTGAAAAATAGAGACTCAGCTTTGATCGCAGCATTCATGGGAATAGCGGCGGAGATGAGAGGTTTCTCTGATCTCCGCCGTTAGACTATGGCTATGGGCGCTCCTGACTGTGAAGATGTTTACCCATGGTACAAGCTACCCATCTTCACAGCGTCCTTTCCTATAAGGTTTTTTTCTATTGACCAGCGGCAATAGAGTTTGATAAAGGCCGGATTGTGGCCGAAACGTTACACCTTTTCTCTTAGGTTTATTTTAAATAAGTATCAATACCTATAAAGTCCAGGCCAGACAGAAAACTTGTTTCAGCAATAACATCCATATACGTCAATACTGGATATAGAATACCCATCAAGACATATATAGACAACAATATTAGAAGTGTAAATAACCATAGTACAAGTAAAGCACTAACCAATATCCCAAAAATATCTTTATTTGGAAAATATTTAAAAACATACATAGACCATCACATACAATATAAAACAACACATAATATAAATGTGGTAGTGGTATCTAGGAGCAACAAATGTATCATATTATACATCCATGGAATCAAACAGTGTATTGTCAAGGTATTGACAATACTGTACAAGAATACCTCAACAGTTAACGGTATGCTAAATATGTACACACTGGAGAAAAAAATACAAATGACAGTGTCAGAGAGACTGATCCAAGATATAAAAAATTTATAAAATCAGGATCAGATCCATGTCAAATACCAACCCATATTCTGCATGTTTAACCCTAAATGAGTCAACCACAGACCACACCAAGACACCCTGACGTACGTTTCGCCGTCAGCTTTTTCAAGGGGTCCCGCGAATGGCCGTGAAAAAGAAGTGCAGGTCACTTCCTGGGACGTTTTTTGGAGCCGTTTTTCATAGACTCAAATGAAAACAGCTCCAAAAATGGCTGTAAAAAACGGCGTGAAAAACGCTGCGAAAATCGCGAATGGCTTAAAAACCGTCTGAAAATCAATAGCTATTTTCCCTTGAAAAGAGCTCCGTATTTTCGGACGTTTTTAGTCTAGCGTGTGAACATATACCCTAAGGCTTCTTTCACACCATGGTATTTCTACAGGAAAGCTCCTGACGCTTATGATAAATGGATTCATAGACCCCCAAACACCTATTCCATGCATATGTATGTGTTTTATTTTTAACATGGATGCCTATGGACGGATAGCAGAGACATCCGTTTTTTTAAACAGTTTAATGCATCTCCTGGGAGCTTTATCAGCACATACATTATATTAATAGAAATACTGTGGTGTGGAAGCCGACTAAGAGCGTCCAATGCAGATGTGTACACAGCCCAGTTGTGACAATAATAAGGCTGCATTATTAGATCTATCACCAATGTGGCTACAGCGAATGGTTTTCTGACTCCGCCTACTTGTGCTGGCCCCACCCACAAAATTGGGCCACTTTTAGATTTTTTTCCAGGGCCACTTTAAGCTCCCAATCCGCCCCTGATTGGTGCTAAACCATCCCTTATGTCAGGCATCCTGTTCTTTTTTCACTGGCTAGAGTAGAGAATAACTCCAAAGTGCAACAGAAACCTGACTGAAATGAACTAATGCATGTCTGAACAGAGCCTTATTTGTTTGTGTGTGTTACTAGTAATATTATAATCTCCTACTGTATAGTTATCAATTCAGGCACCTTCAGATATTATTAGAATAAAATAGTTAAATACTGTAAATAGTTAAAAAAAAAAGTTTACTTACGTTGTTTTAGAGTATCAAAAGATTCACGTAGTTTGCTGGAATAAATATACATACAAATTACAATTAGATACACATTGTAGCTTGCAGTTATATATTATTATGCAGATAGCTATCATCTTCTTTGACATACTCATTTCAGATTTTATGCCTTATGGTATACCCGTCGAGTTCTAAGAACTGTTAGGGCGGGTTCACACATGGCGGATTTTCACTTAAATTCCGCTGCGGACACTCCGCAGCGTTAATCCGCAGCGGAGCCGTTTCTCCATTGACTTTCACTTTAATTTCGCAGTGTTCGTTTACACGATGCGTACAATTCCGCTGCGGAGCATAGGCTGCGGAGCGGAATGTGGTGTCCGCAGCATGCTCTGTCTGTTGCGGAGCAGTGGCGGACTGGTTGCGGACTCATGGCGGAATTTCTCCATTGACTTCAATGGAGATTCTAAGTTCCGCAATGAAGTCCGCAGCTGTCATGCACATGTTATGTGTGGTGCGGAGCGTATTGGTTTTTTAACATGACATTTCTTCATTCTGGCTGGACCTATGTATTTCTAGGTCTACAGCCAGACTGAGGAAGTCAATGGGGCTCCCGTAATGACGGGAGCGTTGCTAGGAGACGTCAGTAAATAGTCACTGTCCAGGGTGCTGAAAGAGTTAAGCGATCGGCAGTAACTGTTTCTGCACCCGGGACAGTGACTACCGATCCCAATATACATGTATCTGTAAAAAAACATATAAGTTCATACTTACCGAGAACTCCCTGTTTCTGTCTCCAGTCCGGCCTCCCAGGATGACGTTTCAGTGGAAGTGACGGCTGCAGCCAATCACAGGCCAAGCACAGGCTGCAGCGGTCACATGGACTGCCGCGTCATCCAGGGAGGTCGGGCTGGATGCCGAAGGAGGGACGCGTCATCAAGACAACGGGCGGTAAGTATGAATTTCTTTTACTTTCACTAGGGAAAGTGCTGTCCCTTCTCTCTATCCTGCACTGATAGGGAGAAGGGAAGCACTTTTCCTGCAGTCCGCAGCGGCCAGTCCGCATCAATTTTCTGCACATTTTGTGCAGATCCGCAGCCGTAATCCGCAACCCGGATTAGGTGCGGCATTGATGCGGACAGTTGCGGAGGAATTCCGCCATGTGTGGTCATGCCCTTAGGGTATGTGCACACGTAGTGTTTTCAGCTGTTTTTCGGGCCGTAAAAGTCCCGAAAAAATGGCTGAAAAATTGGAAGCAGAACACCTCCAAACATCTTCCCATTGATTTCAATGAGAAAAACGGCGTTCTGTTCCGACGGGGCCGTTTTTTTCGCGGCCGTTTTGAAAAATGGCCACGTAAAAAAACGGCCGCCAAAAAGCAATGCATGTCACTTCTTGAGCCGTTTTTGGAGCCGTTTTTACATAGACTCTATAGAAACACAGCTCCAAAAACGGTCGTGAAAAACGCGAGTGGCTTAAAAAAACGTCTGAAAATCAGGAGCTGTTTTCCCTTCAAAATAGCTCCGTATTTTCAGACGTTTTAGATGTTGGTGTGTGCACATACCCTTAGACACTAAAAACTCATCGGACTGGGTTTCCTTGGCCCAACCAGTGTAAATGTTTATGAAGGACTATTCTCCATCTATACAGAACATTTATTTGTATAGAAAACTTTGTTGTTATCATTACACATGTAGGGCATATCATCAAAATGGTGTAACAGAATAATCCATAGATTTCTTCTGGACTAGGCTCTGTAAGAAATAGACCCTAGTCCAGGCTTTCAAAGTCAGCTCCATATGGGGTTGAAAAACTAAATAAATCACATTTTAGACTAATAGATGCAGCAGAGTGTATTTGTTGCATGTTAATAATGTATTATTGGAAATTATTGTAACCATATCACAGAACATCAAGGAACACATTAATGTGAATTCCATAGTAACATAATTCACAACATGCTTGGCCGAACTGTTATGCAGTACTAGTGATACTCTACAAGAATATACTATTGAAAAAACATATTTACATAGTAGCCTTCACTTTAAATGTTGTTTGGTTTTATTTAGATTCTCCTTATCAAATAATAATAAGGATACATTGGAAAAAGTATACATGAATTTATAAAATATTGGATAACTAAGCCCTTTGGTAAGTGTTTTTTCTTGCAACATACTGATTATTACAGATTGGTTTGCCAAATAAAGCTAGATTACAAAAAATAAATAAATAAAAAAGACCCAATATCTAGAACCTATTGAAATATCACAACTTCAGTAGTCAGATACATTGCATGTTACTTCATCCTTTGTATTATCTCACATTATGATATTAATTCCCTCTGTGTTTACATTTGGTCTTTTCCCTGTGTGCATGTAAAAACTAATATAAATAGGAACTTTCAGGAAGAAAAAAAAAAGCAATAAAAACATTGGGATAAATACACTTCAACCACTTCATTATGGAGGCATTTTTGGCATCAATAATCAGACAAATGTCTGCTGATTTTTGGTACGTGCTGACTTACGGTCTATTACTGTTTCCCTAGTTCTGCTATTCCTGTAGTTTTCATTTTTTCTATGACATTTAGGCCAAGGATTTATGGCGAATATAAGTGTATTCACTGATGCATATGCCTGGTAAATGCAACTTAGCATGCAATGTAAGTCCATGGGTTCGCATGACCTCGCATGTGTGTATGCGAGGTCATGCTTTGGTGATTTTTTTAGTTTATCGCAGATACACAATTGAAGTCTCTTTCCCTACTTACTAATGTAACGGGTAGCAATTTGCATGTGACGGTCACAAGCAGGTGGGCTTCAATCTAGTGGCTGTACAATTCCTCGTCCTACCAATAGCTCGCACCATATTAAAGACAACATTGAAGACTAGCTGCATCATATATATATATATATATATATATATATATATATATATATTTAAAAAAATTGCAGTTGCAGAAGGAGAACCACGATTTTTAAACATTTCATTTTTATTTTTTTAACCGGGGAGTATCTTAACCTAAGTTCTCAGGAACAATGGTGTCATGGTTCTCCTTTTAACAGTCAAGAAAACGCTATGGAAAACCATAGCCTGCTTCATAAATGACCATAAATTATCATGTTGTTTAAAACCACACTTCTTACTTGATTTCTGTTAGTCCTCCAGCCTTTTTTGCAATTTGAATTAATTCCTTTCCATATTTTTCTTCTGCTATGGCCCTGGTAACAAAGAAAAGGACAGACAGTGGTTGGTTTTTGTTGCACAGAGGAAGAAAGTATTCATTTTGGTTGGAATAGAGTAATTTAAATAGTAAAGTGCAACAGCCATCATATCAGGAAATTAGTGCAAAGGGACTACTGTTATTTGTTACTATGGTTAGGGATTGGTTACAATTAGCACTAAACTAAATTTGTTTTATAGGTAACCCCAGTAGCACCACCTTGTCCCTATGAAACACTGTAAACGGAAGTTTGCAGGATAAAGCTGTCAGCTCAGAAATGTTACGGATGGAGGTGATCACCACAAGGAAAACTACCTTCCAGGATAAGGCCTCATTTACACGAGTGTAATATACTGTAAAACTCACGACATGTTCTATAATCGTGCGTTTTTCACGCAACACGCACCCATTGAAGTCAATGGGTGCGTGAAAACAACGCATGCCACACGGACGCTACTGCGTTGCATGCGCGAAAATCACGCAAGAGCTGTCAAAAGGATGAATGTAAACAGAAAAGCACCACGTGCTTTTCTGTTTACAAACATCCAAACGGAGTGTCAAATTAGAGATGAGCGCACCGAACTTCACTGTGTTCGGCCGAACTCGTTTTGACCGAACCCGGCAAAAAATGTTCGGGTACGCGACGGCAGGAGACAGTCACTGTCCACGTTGCTGAAAGAGTTAAACTGGTTCAGCACCATGGACAGTGACTTCCGATCACAATATACATATACGTGTAAAAAAAACAAGAGGTTCTGACTTACCGATAACTCGCCTGCTTCTTCCTCCAGTCCGACCTCCCGGGATGACAATTCAGTCCAAGTGACAGCTGCAGCCAATCACAGGCCAAGCACAGCCTGCAGCCAATCACAGGCTGCAGCGGTCTCATGGACTGCCGCATCATCCTGGGAGGTGGGGCCGGATGACAAGAGAGGGACGCGTCACCAAGGCAACGGCCGGGAGACCGGACTGGAGGAAGCAGGAAGTTCATGGTAAGTATGAACGTCTTTTTTTGATTCACAGGTTGGTGTATATTGTGATCGGAACTCACTGTCGAGGGTGCTGACAGAGTTACTGCCGATCAGTTAGCTCTTTCAGCACCTTGGACAGTGACGGGCGTCGACTAGCCTCATCTCTATGATGGCGGCTGCGCGAAAATCACGCAGCCGCGCATCATACACGGATGACACACGGAGCTGTCAAATGCCTTTTGCGCTCGTGTAAATCAGGCCTAAGATTGTGAGAGAAACTTCCCGCAAAGGTTTGACGGGTGCAGCCTGGAGAGTGTCAAGGACCAGATTGAGGTCCCAAGGTTCCAGAGCAGACCGATAAGGAGGAGCTCAATGTGTGACTCCCTGCACAAAAGGCTTAATTGGAGCGCAGAAAGCCAAAATGTGTTAGAAAAGAATAGATAGAGCTGAAACCTGCCCCTTTAGAGTAGCTAATCTGAGTCCCTGATCCAAACCGACCCGGAGGAAGGCCAGAATACGCGGGATGGAAAAACGGAGGGGTAGAACTGATGGGATTCACTCCACCTAAAATAAGCCAACCAAGTGCGATGGTAAATACTTTGGGATTGAGTCTTCCAGGTCTTACTAATGGCCTGAATGACCGCATCAGAGAAACCTTTGAACTTCAAAACCGCAATTTCAACAGCCAAGCTATCAAACGCAGCCGAGGTAAAGCAGAGTTGAACGTTGGACCTTGGGTGTCAGTCGTCTTCAGGCGCAGCCCGTCACCACTTCGGAAAACGCACACACATAGTGTAGCTGTGGAACACACGAGGGACTAAAATAAAAAAATCTACAGGAATTGCCTGCAGTGTAGGACATGTCTGTAGGAGGCAGACACTAGGCTAAGGGTATGTTCACACACACTAATTACGGACGTAATTCGGGAGTTTTTGCCCCGAATTACGTCCGAAAAATGCGGCTTGAAAGCGTTGACAAACATCTGCCCATTGAAAGCAATGGGCTGACGTTTGTCTGTTCACACGAGGCGTATATTTACGCGACGCTGTCAAATGACGGCGCGTAAATAGACGCCCGCGTCAAAGAAGTGACCTGTCACTTCTTGGGGCGTAATTGGAGCCGTTATTCATTGACTCCAATGAAAAGCAGCGCCAATTACGTCCGTAATGGACGCTGCGTTCAAGAGCCTGCACATGCCGTTACGGCTGAAATTACGGGCATGTTTTCTCCTGAAAACATCCCCGTAATTTCAGCCATTACGGACGCTGTCGTGTGAACATACCCTAAGGGCATGACCACACGTGGCGGATTTCCTCCGCAACTGTCCGCATCAATGCCGCACAGAATCTGCGTTGCAGATTCTGCTGCGGATCTGCACAAAATGTGCAGTAAATTGATGCGGACTAGCTGCTGCGGACTGCGGTAAAAGTACTTCCCTTCTCCCTATCAGTGCAGGATAGAGAGAAGGGACAGCACTTTCCCTTGTGAAAGTCAAAGAAATGCATACTTACCGGCCGTTGTCTTGGTGACGCGTCCCTCTTTCGGCATCCAGCCCGACCTCCCTGGATGACGCGGCAGTCCATGTGACCGCTGCAGCCTGTGATTGGCCTGTGATTGGCTGCAGCCGTCACTTAGCCTGAAACGTCATCCTTATGAAGCTGGACTGGAGACAGAAGCAGGGAGTTCTCGGTAAGTATGAACTTATCTTTTTTTACAGGTTGCTGTATATTGGGATCGGTAGTCACTGTCCCGGGTGCAGAAACAGTTACTGCCGATCGCTTAACTCTTTCAGCACCCTGGACAGTGACTATTTACAGACGTCTCCTAGCAACGCTCCCGTCATTACGGGAGCCCCATTGACTTCCTCAGTCTGGCTGTAGACCTAGAAATACATAGGTCCAGCCAGAATGAAGAAATGTCAAGTTAAAAAAGCAAGACGCATCCGCAGCACACATAACATGTGCATGACAGCTGCGGACTTCATTGCGGAAATTAGAATCTCCATTGAAGTCAATGGAGAAATTCCGCCATGAGTCCGCCACTGCTCCGCAACAGACAGAGCATGCTGCGGACACCAAATTCCGCTCCGCAGCCTATGCTCCGCAGCAGAATTTTACGCATCGTCTAAACGAACACTGCTAAATTAAAGTGGAAGTCAATGGACAAACGGCTCCGCTGCGGATTAACGCTGCGGAGTGTCCGCTGCGGAATTTAAGTGAAATTCCGCCACGTGTGAACCCAGCCTAAAAGTGAGGAGCTGAGTTCTCAGCAGGGAGTATAGCTCACTGGGCGTAGCCACACATATTTTTATATTTACCTAGTGTTATCCTCCTAGTGACAGCGGCCTATACCCATGGTACTATGTCCCACAGTGAATACTTTAATGAGAAATGTGTTATCTGCTAAATATTTGTATTCAATTTTGCGGTTTACTTAGATTGTTGCCAAGTGAACGCATTTTGTGGTATGTAATATGCAGCTGGGTGAGGGTAGGCATGTGGATGTCACACGGGCACTGTGGTTTTAGACTGGCTGCTTTTTGCCAGCTGACAACAGCTCTTCTTATAGAGAATTGTATGAATCAGTCAGCTCTTCTGACACTTTAGATCTGTGGTTAAAAGCTGGAAATGGCCACAGGAACTCCTTACTAATGGTATTTCCTCATAGTCACATCTGCTATATGTTGTTTTTGTTTTTTTATAAAACTAATACTACATAGAGGCCTTTCTGTTGAATGATTGGGGAAAGGAGATTCAGGGCATGACCACACATGGCGGAATTCCTCCGCAACTGTCCGCATCAATGCCGCACCTAATCCGGGTTGCGGATTACGGCTGCGGATCTGCACAAAATGTGCAGAAAATTGATGCGGACTAGCTGCTGCGGACTGCGGGAAAAGTGCTTCCCTTCTCCCTATCAGTGCAGGATAGAGAGAAGGGACAGCACTTTCCCTAGTGAAAGTAAAAGAATTTCATACTTACCGCCCGTTGTCTTTATGACGCGTCCCTCCTTCGGCATCCAGCCCGACCTCCCTGGATGACGCGCCAGTCCATGTGACCGCTGCAGCCTGTGCTTGGCCTGTGATTGGCTGCAGCCGTCACTTACACTGAAACGTCATCCTGGGAGGCCGGACTGGAGACAGAAACAGGGAGTTCTCGGTAAGTACGAACTTCATTTTTTTTTACAGATACATGTATATTGGGATCGGTAGTCACTGTCCCGGGTGCAGAAACAGTTACTGCCGATCGCTTAACTCTTTCAGCACCCTGGACAGTGACTATTTACTGACGTCTCCTAGCAACGCTCCCGTCATTACGGGAGCCACATTGACTTCCTCAGTCTGGCTGTAGACCTAGAAATACATAGGTCCAGCCAGAATGAAGAAATGTCAAGTGAAAAAAGCAAGACGCATCCGCAGCACACATGACATGTGCATGACAGCTGCGGACTTCATTGCGGAACTTTGAATCTCCATTGAAGTCAATGGAGAAATTCCGCCATGAGTCCGCCACTGCTCCGCAACAGACAGAGCATGCTGCGGACACCAAATTCCGCTCCGCAGCCTATGCTCCGCAGCGGAATTGTACGCATCGTGTAAACGAACACTGCTAAATTAAAGTGAAAGTCAATGGAGAAACGGCTCCGCTGCGGAATAACGCTGCGGAGTGTCCGCAGCGGAATTTAAGTGAAATTCCGCCATGTGTGAACCCGCCCTTACAGTTTTTGGACATCATACAAAACCCAGAAGGGTAAAAAGTGGTCCGGGTATGTTCACACGCTTAACCAAAAACGTCTGAAAATACAGAGCTGTTTTTAAGGGAAAACAGCTCCTGATTTTCAGACATTTTTCAAGCCACTCGCGATTTTCACATCCGTTTTTGGAGCTGTTTTTCAATAGAGTGAATGAAAAACGCCTCCAAAAACGTCCCAAGAAGTGTCCTGCACTTCTTTTGACGAGCCATCATTTTACGCGCTGTATTTTGACAGTGACGCGTAAAATAAAGGCTCGTGGGAACAGAACATCGTAATTCCCATTGAAAACAATGGGCAGCTGTTTGTAGGCGTAATGGTGCTGTTTTTTCAGGCGTAATTCGAGGCGTAAAACGCCCGAATTACGTCTGAAAACACTGCGTGTGAACATACCCTAAATGAAAAGTCTGCTTTGGATCTAACACATTTTATTGTACATCCACATGGGTGTGCATGAAAACTCATGCATCCCAGTGGAGCGGTCGCCATTCATTCTAGTCTTAATGCAATGTTTGTGCCCCTTTCAACTCTTGTGTATCCACTCTTCCATCTTTTTTCTCCTTTTCTTTACTAACCACATTTCATATTTTGTTTTAAGGGAATGTGTCATGTTTAATTTTTTTCTTAATAATGAAGATAGGCAATTTACACAATTTTATTAGGTATTTTATTTTTTTGTAATGAATTTTTATTATTTAATTTATCTAAACATGGGAGCCACCATACTGAAGAATAGCTAAAAGTGACTGAGCTTCCCACTGAGGATGCACAGCACTGTGGCTTGCTTTGTGGCACCCACTGTGCTGGAGAAACAAATTGATAAGAGATGGTCAGCTTGTTTATTCCTATTCAGCCTCTGGGGACTCTACTGAGCATGCTCAGATGCTCGGTAGCAGAGCTGACCAATACGAGTAGACATTGGTCTCTGCCGCTTCTGGCTCAGAACTTCAGAAGGTAGTATCTCCTGAAGACAGGGAGACACAGTCTCTACATAGAGAGGACTCTCCAGACATCTGAGAAGCTGCTAATTATATTAGATTGTCTAGGCTGAATTTATTTATCTATATATTATAACCGAAAGTAAACAGCTGAATCCAACCTTGTCCATTGTACACATGCAATAAATAGGAATATTGGTTATCTGCACAAAAATGTGAAATGCCTTGTAATCTCTGCTGCCATGGTACAACAGCTCCCAGCATACACTGTCTACTAAGGCTCTGCTACAGGACATGCTGGGAGTAGTAGTTTCACATGTATAGTGTTGCCCCTGCTTTCTCCAGCAGCCCATTATAAGTACCTCCCCGGTAGCTAAGGTACAACAGCTTCCAGCCCTTCCTCGTCCTATCCAAGCCTCTGCTGCAGGACATGCTGGGAGTAGTAGTTTCATGGTTGCAGTGGAGTCCCAGCTTTCCTGAGTTACCACCGAGCTTTCCTTCTCCTATGGAACAAAATCTCCCAGCATGCCATGTTCAAGGCTCTTCTATAGGACATAATGGGAGTGGTGGTATCACAATTGTAGTGGAGTCCCAGCTTTTCCGAGTAACCACGCAGCATTCCATCCCCTGCTTTGGAACAACAGTTCCCAGCATGCCCTGTTCAAGTCTCTGGTATAGGATATGCTGGGAGTGGTGGTTTTCCAGTTGCAGTGGAGCCACTCTTGTTGCCAGAGTATCCGCTCAGTTTTGCAGAGTAGCCCCTTCCCTCATTCTTCCCCTCATGACAGATATGCTACATGTAAAGAAGGTGTGCAGCCGTGGTCTGGTGAGTGGTGTCTCCATTGTTTCACAGCAGCAGGGGAATAAAGTTTAATGGCTACCTGGAAAAGCAGGGACAACACTACTGTATACATGTGAATCTACCCTCCCAGAATGTCCTATAGCAGAGGTTTGGATAAGGCATGCTGGGATCTGTAGTATGACTATATGTACTGCATGTATACGACAACATAAATAGATCCAAATCTCTAGTTTAGGTTATATTTAATAGATAATACATTTAGTCCAGACAATATAGAGGCTTTTATTAGAAATACAGTCATTGAAGCATAAGGGTATGTGCACACGTATCGTTTACGCCTCGAAAAACACCTGATAAAACGGAAGCAGGACGCCTCCAAACATCTGCCCATTGATTTCAATGGGAAAAACGGCGTTCTGTTCCGACGGGGCGTTTTTTTACGCCTCGTTTTCCAAAAACGGCACGTAAAAAGATGCCCATGAAAAAGAAGTACATGTCACTTCTTGCGAGGTTTTTGGAGCCGTTTTTCATTGACCTTTGAAAAACGCGAGTGGCTTAAAAACCGTCTGAAAATCAGGAGCTGTTTTCTCTTGAAAACAGCTCTGTATTTTCAGACGTTTTTAATTTTGTGTGTGCACATACCCTTACATTCTATCCCGGGAAGGAAAGAGGGTCTTCTCCTATGTCTGCATCCCTTTCCGCCCCCTCTTTTTTCAGGTTCTGAGTTCACCAGCACAGACCTACTTTCCCTTTTTATTTTTTGGACAGACCGTCCATTTCCTGTTGTGTGACCTGACAGGAAGTAAAATTCCTTCTCTGTTAGGGGGGAGACCGATGGTGTACAGCAGTACTATTTTGAGCAGCTACATAACATCGGTTTCTGGTTTGCTGCCCTCCCATGGTCATAAGGGGAATATGTGTAATATTGATAATTAATTTTTCAACACTTCGTAATGACATGTCACGTACTGGTACGCAGCAGCCACTAAGGGGAAGTATGGAGTGGGCTTATGGGCTGGGCTCGCTCCATACTCAGCGGGTGACGGCTGTGTTATACAGCCACACCTCACTGCAATGGGCGGAATCACTTTGATTCCGTCCGTTTAACACCTTAAATATCGTGGTCAATCGCGACCGCTATGTTTGAATTGTTAGAATCAGAGGGACGCCCCCTCAAACACGGCATCACCCCCCCCCCCCCCGCGCGATGGGATCGGCCGGTGATGACGGGGTTGTTATGGCAGCCTGGGGGTCTAATGAATGCCCCCAGGTCTGCCATCTTTGTACAAGAGGCAGGGCTTCAAAGGAGACTGTCAGAATCACGATATACTGCAATACACTAGTATTTCAGTATATCATGCAAGCTATCGCTGCTTCAAGTCCCCTAGGGGGACTAATCAAAAAATAAAACACTGTTAAATAAAGATTTTTATAACGTTCCAAAAAAAAGAAAATATTAAAAGTAAAAAAGAAAAACCCTTTTCACATTTTTTTTTACGCTAAAGCAATGTTAAAAAAAAATAAAAGTTAACATAACTGGTATGGCTGCGTCCCTAAAGGTCAGAACTATCACAATATAGTGTTATTTAAACCGCTCGGTGAACAACGTAAAAAAATATATATATATAAAACATGCAAAGTGCAGTTTTTTGGTCACCTTAGCTCTCCAAAAAAAAGGAATAAAAAGTGATCAAAAAGTCGCATGTACCCCAAAATGGTATCGGTGAAGTTGATGGAAAAATGAAAAAGTTCTGGCTCTCAGAATATGGTGACAGCATTTTTCTTTTTTTTTAGCAAATAGTTTTATCTTTTTAAAAGTGGTAAAACATACAACAAAACATATAAATTTGGTATCACCGTAATTATATCAACCTGTAGAATAAGGTGCACATGTAGTTTTTACCACCTGATGGACGCAGTAAAAACAAAACCTCCCAAAAAATGGTGTAATCGCTGTTTTTTGCCACACAAATATTTTTTCCCAGATTCCCAGCACATTATGCGGTACAATAAATGGTGCCATGAAAAACTACAATTTGTCCCGCAAAAAACAAGACCTCATATGGCTATGTCGACAAAGAATAGAAAAGCTATGGCCTTTGGAAGGCACAGAGGAAAAAACTAAAATTAAAAAACGAAAATTGGCCTGGTCTTTAAGGGGTTAAAAAAATAAAACCGTAACATGCACAAAAAATTTAAAGTAGTAAAAATCATTTATAAGCCTAGTCATCTAATTTTTTTCTTCCACATGATACATTCCATTTAAGTTAATGTATAAACCCATAAAATAGCATTTTCCAAATAAAATAAAAAATATTATTTAAAAAAAAAAACAGATAAGAGGAGGTTATATAATAACCCTTCATGTAACTAATTTCTAGAACCATATCAGTAACTGTATTATTGATTCTTACCTTTGCTTCAGAAGGTCCTCCACATCCTTACAAAACTTCCTCCCATCCAGTAATCTGTGAAGAATGACCTCATATCCTGTATTCAGAATAATATCCGTACACTAGGAGGAAAGAAACATGTTTTACATCATCTGAACTGCCAGCAGTTGTTATTATGTAATGTCAATTCCGCAGGTATTTTTTTGCTGAAGCTAATCCAAACGCACACAGTCAAATTTATAGTTGTTCAATCTTTAGCTTTGATGAAGCGCTCTAAAATTTGTATAAATATTAGGCACCATTAAGGAGTTAAAGTGACTGTCCAGATATACAAAGACTTTACATATAATGAAAGGACATTTTGAAAGCCATAATGGTAGACGACTACTCCGTCTACACATTGTGCTATAGATTGGGAGTGATATTCTGTGACCATCCCTGTAATTAAACGTCAGCCCAGATTTTACTATAGTGTCGGTGGACACAGAACGATGACGTCACTTGCCTATGTCTAAGAAGAGGAAGGAAGCCCCAGGATACGAAGATCCAGTACATTTGTAGGTAATTGCACTGCTCAACATTGAAATTGCAACACCAAGAAAGGCAAGCTGTAAGGTTATGCAAATGGAAGAAGTAGCAGGTCTCGCTAAGATCGGCAAATGATCAAATTTGTGGCATGGGGGAGGGACGTAAAAGCCAGATTGAAAGCAAAGTTTTTAAGCCACATGAAACCTCAAAAATTGGATCAAGTGGTGTGGGATGATTGTGCGATGCCTTCTGTCTGTCAACATGCCAGTTATCGCCACTTGATACAAACTGAGAGGGACAGAAACCTTGTACAGAGATCTTGGTTTATCACTCTGGCAGATCGCTACATGTCTGGGCCAAGATGTCAGCACTGTTCAACGTTCTGTGTCCCGGAGTTTGGGGGAACAACAACAACGAACGGGAATGACAGCAAGAGTTGCGTCCGATTGTAAATGCCGCGTAGTGATCCATTCTGTACTGCAAGTGAAATTGGACGTCAGTTCCCAAGCCTAGGGTGGCAACCAGTGTCAACACAAACCATCAGAAAGCATTTGCACGACATTGGGCATCAAGCCAGATGTCCAGCTACAGGTGTTCCATTGACCACACGCCACCGCTCACAAAGGCTATTATGGTGCACAGCAAGATGGCAATGGAGGTCTATACTCTTCGGCGATGGGTCCCGCTTTTGTCTCGGATGCAATGATAGCCGGAGATTGGTCTGCAAAAAAACGTGGGCAACGCCATGAAGAGACCTTCACAAGTGTACATCACACGTGTCCTACTCCCCAGATTATGGTATGGGGTGGTATAATGTACAGTAGCCGGACCAATCTAGCCTTCATTTTAGGTACACTATACAGCTCTGTGTTACATTGATTTGGTTGTGTAACCAGTCGTACGGCCATTTCTCCAAAGAGTTCCAGAAGCCATTTTTCAACAGGACAAAGCCAGTCCGCATGGTGCTCATGCTACTGTGAGCAGCCTTTGTGGCCTGAAAGTTTAAACAATGGCCTGCAGTGTCTCTGGACTTGTGTCCCATCGAGCACATCTGGGACGTCATTGGTTAGCTATTGCAAAGGGACCTGCCTGCAGAAAAACTTGATGATTTGCGTTCCCAAGTGCATTCAGCGTGGCATAACATTAACTTTGACAACCATTAATAACCTCATTGATAGCATGCCAAGGTGTGTAAGTGAGTGTATTTCTGCGCGTGGCGCTCATACTTGATTCTGAATAAATCAAGATGTTTGTAATATTTTGTTTCCATTTTTTATCATTTGCATATCATTAAGGCCTCATTCACACGACAGGGTCTGAGTGTAGGCCGATTTTTCCGGCCGGTTTGCATCCGGTTTGCATCTGTTCCGATTCCGTTCCGGGCCGTGTTGCCGTTTTTACCGGCCGATTTGGACCCGATTTGCATCCGTTTTTTTCCCTGTCCGTTTTAAAATCGGATGAATTTCATTTAAATTTGTTGCCATACACAGCCCTTTGTAGATAATGCCACAACCCCCCTGGTAGGTAATGCCACCCAGCCCCCTGTAGGTGATGCCACACAGCCCCCTGTAGGTGATGCCACACAGCCCCCTGTAGGTGATGCCACACAGCCCCCTGTAGGTGATGCCACACAGCCCCCTGTAGGTGATGCCACACAGCCCCCTGCAGGCGATGCAACCCTGCCCCCTGCAGGCGATGCCACCCTGCCCCATGTAGGCGATGCCACCCAGCCCCCTGTAGGTGATGCCACCCTGCCCCCTGTAGGCGATGACACCCAGTCCCCTGTAGGCGATGCCACCCTGCCCCCTGTAGGTGATGCCACCCTGCCCCCTGTAGGTGATGCCACCCTGCCCCCTGTAGGTGATGCCACCCTGCCCCCTGTAGGTGATGCCACCCAGCCCCCTGCAGGCGATGCCACCCTGCCCCCTGTAGGCGATGCCACCCTGCCCCCTGTAGGTGATGCCACACAGCCCCCTGTAGGTGATGCCACACAGCCCCCTGCAGGCGATGCAACCCTGCCCCCTGCAGGCGATGCCACCCTGCCCCATGTAGGCGATGCCACCCAGCCCCCTGTAGGTGATGCCACCCTGCCCCCTGTAGGCGATGACACCCAGTCCCCTGTAGGCGATGCCACCCTGCCCCCTGTAGGCGATGCCACCCTGCCCCCTGTAGGTGATGCCACCCTGCCCCCTGTAGGTGATGCCACCCAGCCCCCTGCAGGCGATGCCACCCTGCCCCCTGTAGGCGATGCCACCCTGCCCCCTGTAGGTGATGCCATCCAGCCCCCTGTAGGTGATGCCACCCAGCCCTCTGTAGGTGATGCCACCCTTACCTCTGTAGGTGATGCCACCCTGCCCCCTGTAGGTGATGCCACCCTCCCCCTGTAGGTGATGCCACTCAGCCCCCTGTAGGTGATGCCACCAAGCCCCCTGTAGGTGATGCCACCAAGTCCCCTGTAGGTAATGCCACACAGCCCCCTGTAGGTTGCACCCATCCCCCCCCCCCTTCCAGGAGAAGTCACTGACTTCAATGTCCATATATGGACAGTGTAGTCACTGACTTCTCCTGGAGAGGAATTCCCTGCCACAGGTCGGGAATTCCGCTTCAGAAGTGAGTGACGTCACTGTGTCCATATATGGACAGTGTAGTCACTCACTTCTCCTGTAGCGGAATCCCCGGCCATAGAGTCGGGGATTCCGCTGCAGAAGTGAGTGACTTCGCTGTGTCCATATATGGACAGTGTAGTCACTCACTTCTCCTGTAGCGGAATCCCCGGCCATAGAGTCGGGGATTCCGCAGCAGAAGTGAGTGACATCGCTGTGTCCATATATGGACAGTGTAGTCACTCACTTCTCCTGTAGCGGAATCCCCGGCCATAGAGTCGGGGATTCCGCTGCAGAAGTGAGTGACTTCGCTGTGTCCATATATGGACAGTGTAGTCACGCACTTCTCCTGTAGCGGAATCCCCAATCTCCGACCGGGGATTGGGGATTCCGACTCCTACAGGGAGCAAAAAACGACCCTCCTCCTCACATGCACTCTGCACTGTGAGGAGGAGGAGGTGGAGAGAGAGTGCGTGAGCGACGGTAGACCCGGCCATCACTCGGGACACATTCCGGTGATGGCCGTGTATTACCCGGCCCCATAGACTTCTACGGGAGCCGGGCGGCCGGGTACCCGGCCGAAAATAGGGCATGTCCCATTTTTTGACGGCCGGTTTTCCCAGCCGTCAAAAAATCGGTTGTGTGAATAGCCCCATTAGGGGTCTATTGTTCCTAATGCAGCCGGTTGCCGGTCGATTTATCAACGGCTGGCACCCGGCCGGGAAACCCTGTCGTGTGAATTCCGCCTAACATGTCTATCGATCCTGTGATTTCCACAATTCCAAAACTTTTCCTTCTTGGTGTTGCAATTTCAATGTTGAGGAGAGTATATAGTGGATACAGAAAGACTGTCCAGTCAAAGGACTAAATAGTAGCTTTATTGTTAAATGGGAACTATAGGATTTTATTAAGGGGGTTATCCGGGGACCAAATATTGCATTGCAATATTATATTTATGTGAAACGAAGTAAGGAATGGATACAAAAAAGAGGAGAGGCATCAGTCCTTTTTTTTATATATATATATATATATTGTGAGACAGTGACAGGTAAAGTCATTGAGGGAAGGTACATTTCCCCTAGAATCCTGTCATATGTATCCTAGGCTCCAGGGAATGAGTAGTTCTTGCAATAGAAAGCTCTAGCTTTCCAATCTCGGCTTAAGGAAAAGCCGGAAAAAGGGCCTGGAGTTGGATTGGAGAAGAGCAGGGCGGGTTCCCCAATCCCTAGTCCATCTCTGTTTGTAGGAAAAGGCTGCTGCTCAATTAGCTGCACCTGTAGCCTGTGTATAAAAAGGTGCAGACACAGTGTGTGAGAGTCTCACCCCTGACTCAGACTGGAGACTACTAAGGCTGGAGTAGCCTGTATTCTATGTGAGTAAAGACCTGTGTTACTTTGTGTCCAGTGCCTGGTAGGAAGGCACTCGGTATAGTTAGATAATATCTTGTTTAGTTAGTGCTCAGACGAGCAGGATTTATTTTGTATTTTGCCTTGTTGTACAAGAAGGCTGTTTCTTTGACAAGAATAAAAACACAGGCAAAGCCCTGTTATGACTTTTAATGCACGGTGTCCCTGTCTCTGGCTACAAATAAACCGCTGTACCAACCTCTCCTGATGCTAAACCCTCACAATATATATATATATATATATATATATATACCTATCCTCCTTTTGGATCCACTTCTGGTTGTGACTAAAAGAAACTGAGGCAAAAACGGTGTCAAAATTGTGTGTGTAAGAGTATGTTCACATACGGCGGATACGCTGCGTAAAAGTACACATCATATCCACCCCGGGGGGCCGCAGGGAATTCTAGCCGAAAAACCGCATCAAATTGTGGTACCGTTTTTCGGCCGGAATGTCCTCTGCGGAAAAGTGTACGTTAAAAAAATGTTTCATACTTACCCGTAGAAATGGCGATGCGTCCCTCTGCCGTCCTGCAGCCTGATTCCCTGGGATGATGTTTCATCCCGTGTGACCGCTGCAACCGGTGATTAGCTGCAGCAGTCACGGAATGAATCATCATCCCTGGAGGCTGGGCTGGATGCTGGAGCAGAGAATTCTGGGTAGGTATTTTTTTTTTTCTGGGTTACAATTTTTGAGGCGGAATCGTAGCTTTTACGCCGCCATAATTGCAACTGCTATTTGTTGAAGGTTTTACCTCCCATTGAATTCAATGGGAAAAACCTGCAACAAAAAAGCAGTGATTTGTTCTTAATCTCATCCACTCTACTGCTACTGTATTATGCTACAGATTTTCCGCAACAAAATCCGATGCAGAAAATCCACAGTATTTATGCTACGTGTGAACCCAGACTAATCCTGTCCTTACAGCAAATCCCCAACGTCTGAACGTGCCCTTAGGGTTTCAAACCTACTAACAGCAAGTTCAAGCACACTCTGCCTTATCCAATCTGCCATCTGGCAATTGCTGGGATCTGGCCTTTTTCTGGTGTCTTGTCTGTGTTGGGTTGTCTTGCTATTGTATTCCTTGCGCATATGAGGTTGCTGGTTTGTTGTGATGTAGTATGCTGGAGTTTTGTATCCAGCCCGTTTTCCGTGATCTTGTTTCTGTGTATACTGAATCCTGAAGTTCCTTTCTTGTATCAGCTCCTGGTATCCTGTTTTCCTGCCAACTTCTGACAATGATAGTCTTCCTCATTCTAGTGCCAGTCCTTTTTGGCTGCACTGTGTTTGAGCCTTAGCTTAGCTTCCCAACTCTTCTTCTGGGTTTGCCCCCTGGTACTATGTTTGTCACTTGTCTACCTTTGCTGGCTTTTTATCTGTCACTACTACATCTGTGTCGACTGATTTCGAACTATTGACTTTTGACCACGATCACCCTTAGCTGCATGCACTACTGCCCGTCATTATTGTAACCTCCAGAGACTTAGACTCTCTCACCCAGGATCATGACAAAAAAAAAGATCAATTCAGACATGAGGTTGATTCAGAGAATGAGGGTTCCCAGTCCTAGTTATTGAAGCAGAAGTGCTCATGCAAGCATTGTTACTTTCCATTACTGTTTATGCAATTCTCATATATAAATATCAGCTCACGTGAACCTACACAGCAAGTGCTCATTTGCCCACTTCTGACAACTAATGCAAGACATCATGCAGTTTCATTGTAAGACATAGGCATTGATGTCATACTTGAAAAAAACATGTTTCTTATTCCAGTTAGCTACAGCTATCAATTTAATAATATTAATAACAGCAACAATAATTAACACGTGAAAGATAGGGAAAAAAGAGGATTTGTACTCCGTGATAACTCTGTGACAATAACTCAAAAAACTGAACTTCTACAATCATTTCACAAGCTGGGGAAATATTTCACCATAAACATTTGTTTTTCATTTCCTTCCTGTGCTCGTTTAAATAATTCAGTTTCCTTATTTTTAAGCTCTTCCTGATTATCTTAACAATGTTGTGTGAGTCATAGTTACTAAAATATTAATTTTAAGTGCAGTTCATTACCACAGAATATGGTATCTCCTCCAGTAAAGGAAAGTTTCAAAAGGTATATGACATTATAGCCTAGAGCAGGGGTCTCAAATACGCGGCCCACCGGCCACATGCGGCCCCTGAGGCTGTCATCTGCGGCCCACGGTGCGCCGGAGTGTAGTATTGTTATAGTAGTTAAAATAACGAATTGATTAATCATTTTGTATTGTATCAAATTTTAAAGTAACGCGGCCCGTCAACTTCACATTTTTTCTATGTGCGGCTAATTTACCCAGCCGAGTTTGAGACCACTGGCCTAGAGGGTGTCAGAAGCCATCTTAGGCCCTGTTCACATCACGATTTTTCCGTCCATCCCGACATATACCTCCGACGAAAGGCACTGTTGCCCAAAACTCCCCGGGCATAGCGCTACTTTAAGTGCTGAGCCCATGGAAGTCCCCAATGTCACTGTCCATATATGGACAGTGATGTCAAGAACTTTCAACTATGGCGTCCCCTGCCAGAGCATCGCAAGTGCTCTGGCCGGTGACTCCTATCATGGGAAAGCCCTTGACCTCACTGTCCATATATGGACAGTGATGTTAGGTGATTTGTTATGAGAGATTCCCCGGCCGGAGCGTCGGCAATGCTCTGGCCGGGGATTCCGCTCCCCGAAGACGTTAGGGGCTTTGAGATGCTGGAATCTCCAGCCAGAGTGTCGGCAACCCTCTGGCGGGGATTTTTCTGCCAGAGGGAGCCCCTGACGTCACTGTCCATATATGGACAGTAACGTTAGGAGCTTTGTGATGCCAAAATCCCCGGCCAGAGCGTTAGCAAAGCTTTGGCCGGGGATTCCGCTCTTGGAGCAAACCCTGATGTCACTGTCCATATATGGACGGCAATGCTCTGGCCAGGGATTCTGCTCCTAAAGGGAGCCCATGACATCACTGTCCATGTATGGACAATAAGGACATGGGATTTAAACTATGTGGTCTCTGACCCGAGCATCGGAAGCGCTCCAGATTCCAGCCCTGGAAAAGCTCCCCAAGGTATACGTTTAACTTATACCTGTGACGGATGGCATACAGTGGCATCAGTCACTCATAGACTCCCATGTAAAAAAAAAACACATAATTTTTCCGTCCATCCCGACGTATACCTCCGACGAAAGGCACCGTCGCCCAAAACTCCCCGGGCACACCGCTACTTAAAGTGCTGAGCCCATGGAAGTCCCTAATGCACTGTCCATATATTTACAGTGATGTCAAGGACTTTCAACTATGGAGTCCCCTGCCAGAGCATTGCAAGTGATCTGGCCGGGGACTCCTATCATGGGAAGCCCTTGACCTCACTGTCCATATATGGACAGTGACGTTAGGTGATTTGTAATGAGAGAATCCCCGGCCAGAGCGTCGGCAATGCTCTGGCCTGGGATTCCGCTCCTGGAGGAGCCCCTGATGTCACTGTCCATATATGGACAGTGACGTTAGGGGCTTTGAGATGCTGTAATCTCTAGCCAGAATGTCGGCAACCCTCTGGCGGGGATTTTTCTGCCAGAGGGAGCCCCTGACCTCACTGTCCATATATGGACAGTAACGTTAGGGGCTTTGTGATGCCAGAATCCCCGGCCAGAGCGTTAGCAATGCTTTGGCCGGGGATTCCGCTCTTGGAGAAACCCCTGATGTCACTGTCCATATATGGACGGCAATGCTCTGGCTGGGGATTCTGCTCCTAAAGGGAGCCAATGACATCACTGTCCATGTATGGACAATAAGGACATAGGATTTAAACTACGCAGTCTCCGATCCGAGCATCGGAAGCACTCCAGATTCCAGCCCTGGAAAAGCTCCCCAAGGTGTACGTTTAACCTATACCTGTGACGGATGCCATACAATGGCATCAGTCAATCATAGACTCCAATGTAAAAAAAAAGCACTATTTTTGCGGGACCCCTCAGGATGGAATAGCGTAGTATACTACGTTATTCCATACTTAAAAAAAAAAGGTATGCCAACGTTTACCAGTCTGATGGAGGCCAAAAGGGACACTCTTTTGGACTCCGTTGGGGTAATGGAGCCCTATGGACACGTTTATTGTGTTTGTAGGGATCTTACCCAATGTGCATGCTAAACATAGGATCAAAACATTATGTGAACATAGCCTAAGATGCTTTTTTGCTGCTGCTTTTGAAAGCTGGCAATTCACATTATCCAGCCAACAGCTATCTCTCCATACTCACCCATGAACATGCATGTTAAGATTGTCAGAGCATGCATATTTATCGCAATATGGAAAGAAGCTGCTGCCTAACACCCCTGGCAGCACTTATCACCCAGTGGAGCAAACGATCGGGCAAGTTGTACTCCTATTTTCCCTCAAGATTTGTCAGACTGCCCTATACATATTAGATTAAAGGGGTTGTCCAGTCCATAAAATTTGATGGCCTATGAACAGGATAGCCCATCGATATCTAACTGGTCGCGGTTCGACTGAGCTGTTTTGAAGGGGCTGCAGCGCTTGTATGAGTGTTGCTTCCCCTTCATTCCTGTCACTGCTCGTACTCCCTCCCCTCTGAACCCTAAAGCGTGCCCAAACAGCAGTTTACTTCCACATATATGGCATCGCCATACCCGGGAGAACCCTTTTAACAATTTTTGGGGTGTGTGTCTCCAATGGCACAAGCTGGGCACGACATATTTTCCACTGAAATGGCATATCTAGGGAAAAATTTAGATTTTTACTTTGCACCATCCGCAGCGCAATCATTTATGGAAAAGACCTGTGGGGTGAAAATGCTCACTACACCCCTTCTCACTTCTCAGGGGTTTCTTTTATTACTTCACATCAGAGCCTCTGCAATTGTGAACCAATACTTTGTAAATCATCAAATTAGGCCTCAATTTCGTATGGTACTCTTTCACTCCTGAGCCTGGTCGAATGTCCAGGCAAAAGATTAGGGCCACATGCAGGGTGATTCTAAAACCGGAAAACACGGAATAATAATTAGAGAGCTGTCTTGTTATGGTGGCACAAGCTGGGCATCACATATTGGCATATCTATGGAAAAAATAAAATTTTCACTCTGCAACATCGAGCGCACACTATTTTCTGCAAAACACCTGCGGGGTTAACATGCTCACTACACCCCTAGGTGAATACCTTGAGGGGTGTAGTTTCCAAAATGGGGTCACTTCTGGGGGGTTTCCACTGTTTTATACCCACAGGGACTTTGCAAATGCTACATAGCGCCCAGAAACCAATCCAGCAAAATCTACACTCCAAAAGCCAAATGGCGCTTCTTCCCTTCTGAGCCCTACTGTGTGCCCAAACAGCAGTTTATGACAACATGTGCGGTATTGCCGTACTCGGGAGAAATTGCTTTACAAATGTTGGGGTTCTTTTTTTCCTTTATTTGTTGAGAAAATGAAAAATTTTAAACTAAAGCTACGTCTTATTGAAGAAAAGGGATTGCCCAATTCTAAGAAATTCTATGAAACGCCTGTGGGGTCAAAATGCTCACTACACCACTAGATGAATTCCTCAACAGGTGTAGTTTCCTAAATGGCATAATTTTTTCGGTGTTTTCACTGTTTTGGTCCCTCAGGGGCTTTGCAAATGTGACATGGCCTCCGCAAACCATTCCTGCTAAATTTTAGCTCCAAAAGCCAAATGGCGCTCTTTCCCTTCTAAGCCCTGCCGTGTGTCCAAACAGCCATTTAGGACCACATGTGGGGTATTCTTTCACTCGGGAGATATTGCTTTACAAATTTTGCAGTGCTTTTTCTTCTTTAATCCTTGTGGAAATGAGAAAAAATGATCTAAACCTACATTTTCTTTGAAAAAAAATGTAGATTTTCATTTTCACGGCCTAATTCGAATAATTTCTGCAAAAAACCTGTGGGGTCAAAATGCTCACTATACCCCTAGATAATTTCCTCAATGGATGTAGTTTCCAAAATGGGGTTACTTGTGGGGGGTTTCCATTGTTCTGTCCCCAAAATCCTCTAGGTGCTCCTATGCTTCTGAGGCCGGTGCTTCAGTCCATTAGCACGCTAGGGCCATATGTGGGATATTTCCTAAAACTGCAGAACCTGGGTAATAAATATTGAGTTGTGTTTCTCTGGTAAAACTTTCTGTGTTACAAAAAAAAAAAATGGATTCAAAATTTATTTCTGCAACATCAAAAAATGAAATTTGTACATTTCACCTCTACATTGCTTTAATTTCTGTGAAACGTCTAAAGGGTTAAGAAACTTTCTAAATGCTGTTTTGAATAATTTGAGAGGTGACGTTTTTAAAGTGGGGTGACTTATTGGGGGTTTCTAATATATAAGGCCTTCAAAGCCACTTCACAACTGAACTGCCCCCTGTAAAAATAGCCTTTTGAAATTTTCTTGAAGATGTGAGAAATTGCTGCTAAAGTTCTAAGCCTTGTAACGTCCTAGAAAAATAAAAGGATGCTCAAAAAATCAATGCCAATCTAAAGTAGACATATGGGGGATGTTAATTGGGAACAATTTTGTGTTCTATTACTATTTGTCTTGCAAGCAGATACATTTAAATTTAGAAAGATGCTAATTTTTGAGTTTTTTCCCTAAATGTTGGTGTTTTTCACAATTAACCCCTTCCCGACATTTGACGTATATATACGCCAAAGTCGGGTAGGGGAAGTATTGAACGGGCTCATGGAGTGAACCCGCTCCATACGATATCGGTGTTGGCTGTATGTTACAGCCGACACTTCAGAATAACGAGCGGGATCATGGTTGAGCGCGATCCAGCTCGTTTAAATCGTTAAATGCCGCGGTTAATAGCGACCGCAGCATTTAAATCGTTAGAGGGGGTTGCCCCCCTCTTTCTAACAGCTCATCGCGCCCCCCCGCAATGCAATCGCGGGGTGGTGATGGTTACTATGGCTGCCTGGGGGCCTAATGAAGGAAGCCAGGTCCGCCATCTTTGTGCCCCTATTAAGCCCTGCCTCTGGAAGGGCTTAATAGAAGCCTGTCAGAATGATGATATACTGCAATACATTAGTATTGCAGTATATAGTGCAAGCGATCTAACGATCGCTGTTTGAAGTCCCCTAGGGGGACTAATAAAAAAAGTAAAAATTTGTAGAAGTAGAGTTGTTTTTTAAGTAAAAAAAAATTTTAAAGTTCAAAAATCCCCCCTTTTTCTATTTTCCCCCTAGAGCATAGTAAAAAAAAAAAAAAAATAAACATAATTGGTATCGCCGCATCCGTAAAAGTTGGAACTATTACAATATATCATTATTTAACCCGCACGATGAACGCAGTAAAAAAAAATTGTAAACGCCAGAATCTCTATTTTTTTGTCACCTTATCTCCCACAAAAAAATGAATTAAAAAGTGATCAAAACGTCGCATGTACCCCAAAATGGTATCATTAAAAACTACAGCTTATTCCGCAAGAAATAAGCCCTCATACCACTTCATTGACGGAAAAATAAAAAAGTTATGGCTTTCAGAATTTGGCGACACAAAATACATTTTCTTTTTTACACTTAGGTTTTTACTTGTAAAAGTAGTAAAATATAGAAAAAACTATATATATTTGGTATCGCCGTAATCGTATTGACCCACAGAATAAAGTTAACATGTTGTTTTAATTGCACAGTGAATTCCATAAAAACTAAGAGCAAAAAACAATGGAGGAATCGCTGTTTTTTTTCATTTTCTACCCCACAAATAATTTTTTCCCATTTCCTAGTACATTATATGGTACAATAAAGATTGCTACGAAAAACTACAACTCGACCCGCAAAAATGAAGCCCTCATATGACTATATCGACGGAAAAATAAAAAAGTTATGGCTTTTGGAAGGTAGGGAGGAAAAACGAAAATGAAAATCTGAAAAATGGCTGAGGCGGGAAGGGGTTAAATACTGAATGTATTGAGCAAATTTTGCCAGTAACATAAAGTCCAATGTGTCACGAGAAAACAATCTCAGAATCGCTAGGATGGGTAAAAGCATTCCAAAGTTATTACCACATAAAGT
This sequence comes from Rhinoderma darwinii, assembly GCF_050947455.1. NCBI lineage: Eukaryota > Metazoa > Chordata > Amphibia > Anura > Rhinodermatidae > Rhinoderma > Rhinoderma darwinii. The sequence continues at coordinate 245,965,863 of NC_134689.1, read as the reverse complement.
GAAACATGTCAGATTTGAAAATAGAGGCTCTTTCAGGAAGGTCAAAAGTGTAACTAAACTTTTTAAAAACTTTTGACATGTTATAGTGATATGTCAGAACTTTTAATCGGTGGGGTCCAAGCGCTGGGACCCCCACCGATCGCTAAAATGAAGCGGTGGAAACGCTCTGTTGAATTCTGTGCCTCTTTTTTTCTGATCGACAGTCCTCAGAGTGGTGTACGTCCGTACACTGCTTGCTCTGCTTTCTGAGAGAAGCTAATCAGAAACAAAGCAGCACAGCGGTCACCTGAGCGCTTCTGCCACTTTGTTTTAGCGATCGGTGGGGGTCTCAGTGCTTGGACCCTCACCTATCAAAACTTCTGACATTTCACTATGACATGTTAGAGGTTTAGTTACACTTTAAAGGGGTTTTCCCATGGGGGACATTTATGACATATTCACAGGATATGTCATAAAGATGCGGACCTCGCTGGGCTACGCTGTTTCCGTAACTCTCATTTTACTGAATGGCATGTGAGCTACGCTGTTTCTGTAACTACTATTCAGTTCTATGGGACTTACGGAAACAGCGTAGCACAGCGAGTTACGCTGTTTTTGTAACTCCCGACCATGAAGTCAGGAAGTGGCCGGGAGGCGGCGAGAGCAAAAAGAGGTAGCACAGGGTTTAGGGAGCCCCGTTCTAGAGATAGGTGCGGGTCCCATAGGTGGGACCCGCATCTATCTGACATTTATGACATATCCTGTGAATATGTCATAAATGTCCCCCATGGGAAATCCCCTTTAAGTAGCCAGACACCCATCCCCTTGTAGTAAAATAACTACTGAGGGCTGTATAGGGGGGGATTATATTGCAAGGGGAGGTTTGATTGACTGCTGGGGGCTCTGACGTCTCTGTGGGGGGATATCCCTCCCACAGACACCTCAGCAGTTAGTCGCTCAGATCCCCCCCCCCCCTATAGAGCCCCAGCAGTCAGTCAGACAATCTGACCTCCCCTTGCAATATATTAGTAACTACTGAGGGCTCTATGGGAAGGAGGGGATTATACTGAAAGGGGGGTCTAACCATATAAGTCACTGCAGAGCACTCTATGAAGGGGGAATAATCCCCTCATCCCCATAGAGCCCTCAGTATTTATTATACAGCGGGGGGGGGGGGTTGGGCATCTGCCTGCCGAGTGCTCTATGGGGGGGAAATTATTATCCCCCCATAGAGCCTTCTGCAGTGAGTGAGATGGACCCCCATCCTTTCTGTATAATGAATCCCTCCCT